>NC_091331.1:32488253-32533014 GCF_038502225.1 Cherax quadricarinatus
CATAAGCACAGTATCATCAGCAAAAAGCATCTGTGTCAATTCCCATTTTGTATTTGATTCCCCATAATTTAATCCCACCCCTCTCCCGAACACCCTAGAATTTACTTCTTTTACAGCTCCATCTATAAATATATTAAACAACCATGGTGACATTACACATCCCTGTCTAAGACATACTTTTACTGGGAAGTAATCTCCCTCTCTTCTACACACCCTAGCCTGAGCCTCACTATCCTCATAAAACTCTTTACAGCATTTAGTAACTTACTACCTGTTCCGTACACTTGCAACATCTGCCACATTACTCCCCTATCCACTCTATCACATGCCTTTTCTAAATCCATAAATGCAATAAAAACTTCCCTACCTTTATTTAAATGCTGTTCACATATATGCTTCAATGTAAACACTTGATCTAAACATCCCCTACCCACTCTGAAACCAACTTGCTCATCTGCAATCCTACATTCTGTGTTACCTCTAATTCTTTCAATTATAACCCTACCGTACACTGTTCCTGGTATACTCAGTAAACTTATTCCTCTATAATTTTTACAATCTCTTTTTTCCCCTTTCTCTTTATATAAAGGGACTATACATGCTCTCTGCCAATCCCTAGGTACCTTCCCCTCTTTCATACATTTATTAAACAAAAATACCAACCGCTCCAACACTATATCCCCACCTACTTTTAACATTTCTGTCATGATCCCGTCAGTTCCAGCTGCTTTACCCCCTTTCATTCTACATAATGCCTCAAGCACGTCACTCACACTCACATCCTGTTTTTCTTCACTCCTAAAAGATGGTATAGCTCCCTTGCCAGTGCATGAAATTACCGCTTCCCCTTTTTCGTCGACATTTAAAAGTTCCTCAAAATAATCTCGCCATATACCCAAAATTTCCATATCTCCATCTACTAACTCCCCTACTCTCTTTTTTAATTAACTGACAAATCCATTCTTTCTCTAGGCTTTCTTAACTTGTTTAACTCAATCCAAATTTTTTTCTTATATTCATTAAAATTTCTTGACAGTGCCTCTCCCACTCTATCATCTGCTCTTCTTTTGCACTCTCTTATCACTCTCTTCACCTTTCTTTTACTCTATATTCACTCTATTCTTCTTATAACACTTCTGCTTTGTAAAAACCTCTCGTAAGCTAACTTTTTCTCGTTTATCACACCCTTTACTTCATCATCCACCAATCACTCCTCTTTCCTCCTGCACCCACCCTCCTATACCCACAAACATCTGCCCCACATTACAATACTGCATTTTTAAAGCTATTCCAACCCTCTTCAACTCCCACATTACTCATACTTGTACCAGCCCACCTTTCTGCCAATAGTTGCTTATGTCTCACCCGAACTTCCTCCTCCCTTAGTTTATACACTCTCACCTCCCTCTTGCCTGTTGTTGCCATTTTCCTCTTTTTCCACCTACCTCTTACTCTAACTGTAGCTACAACTAAATAATGATCCGGTATATCAGTTGCCCGTATATAAACGTGTACATCCTGGAGCCTACCCATCAACCTTTTATCCACCAATACATAATCAAACTACTTTCAATACATGCTATATCATACCTTGAATATATATTTACCCTCTTCTTCGTAAAATATGTATTACTTATTACCAAACCTCTTTCTACACATAACTCAATTAAAGGCTCCCCATTTTCATTTACCCCTGGCACCCAAAATTTACCTACTACTCCCTCCACAACATTTTTGGGCACTTTAGCATTGAAATACCCAACCACCATTACTCTCACACTTGGTTCAAAACTCCCCACACATTCACTCAACATTTCCCAAAATCTCTCTCTCTCCTCTACATTTCTCTCTTCTCCAGGTGTATATATGCTTACTATAACCCACTTTCACAACCAACCTTTATTTTACTTCACGTAATCCTTGAATTAATACATTTATAGTCCCTCTTTTCTTGCTATAACTTATCCTTCAACGTTATTGCTACTCCTTTAGCTCTAACTCTACTTGAAACCCCTGACCTAATCCATTTATTCCTCTCCACTGAAACTCTCTCACCCCCTTCAGCTTTGTTTCACTTGGAGCCAGGACATCTAGCTTCTTCTCATTCATAACATCCACAATCATCTCTATCTTATCATTTGCACAACATCCACGCACAATCAGACTTCCCATTTTGACAGTTTTCTTATTATTATTCCTTTTAGTAATTATTACAGGATAAGGGATTGCTAACACATTGTTCCCGGCATTTTAGTTGACTTTTACAACACGCGTTGCTTACGGAGGAAAGATTCTTATTCCACTTCCCCATGGATATAAAAGGAAAAGTAATAAGACCAAGAACTATTAAGATAAAATCAAAGAAAACTCAGATGAGTTTTGTTTAAATTAACTTGTAGATGTATGTGTAGTGTGACCTAAGTGTAAGTAAAAGTAGCAAGACGTACCTGTAATCATACATATTTATGAGACAGACAAAAGACACCAGCAATCCTACCATCATGTAAAACAATTATAGGCTTTCGTTTCACACTCACTTGGCAGGACGGTAGTACCTCCCTGGGCGGTTGCTGTCTACCAACCTACTACATATATATATATATATATATATATATATATATATATATATATATATATATATATATATATATATATATATATATATATATATATATATATATATGTCGTGCCGAATATGTAAAACTGGTCAATTAGCAAGAACTCATTTAAAATTAAGTCCTTTCTAAAATTTTCTCTTATTCGTTTAGAGATATATTTTTTTCATTAATATTAATTTAAAAATTTTTATTTTTGCACCATAAGAATCTTAGAAAACTTACCTAACCTTATTATAACAAGAACAATTTATTTTAGCCTAACCCAACTAAATATATTTTAGATTTGTTTACATTAATTTAATACTAAACAAACACAGTGAAATATATTTTTTTCGTTAGGTTAAGAATGATTTTGGCGAAATTATTGCATACACAAATTTTCGCTTGTCTTATATGGCAAGATGAGCGTTGCTATTTAAGCCAAGATCGCAAGTTCTGCCTATTCGGCACGACATATATATATATATATATATATATATATATATATATATATATATATATATATATATATATATATATATATATATATATATATATATATATATATATATATATATATATTAACACATCGGCCGATTCCAACCAAGGCAGGGTGGCCCGAGAAAGAAAAACTTCCACCATCATTCACTCCATCACTGTCTTGCCAGAAGGGTGCTTTACACTACAGTTATAAAACTGCAACATTAACACCCCTCCTTCAGAGTGTAGACATTATACTTCCCATCTCCAGGACTCAAGTCCGGCCTGCCGGTTTCCCTGAATCCTTTCATAAATGTTACTTTGCTCACACTCCAACAGCACGTCAGGTATTAAAAACCATTTGTCTCCATTCACTCCTATCAAACATGCTCACGCATGCTTGCTGGAAGTCCAAGCCCCTCGCACACAAAACCTCTTTTACTCCCTCCCTCCAACCTTTCCTTGGCCGACCCCTTCCCCACGTCCCCTCCACTACAGATTTATACACTCTCGAAGTCATTCTTTTTGTTCCATTCTCTCTACATGTCCGAACCACCTCAACAACCCGTCCTCAGTCCTCTGGATAATAGTTTTGGTAATCCTGCACCTCCTCCTAATTTCCAAACTACGAATTCTTTGTATTATATTCACAAAACACATAACCCGCAGACATGACATCTCCTCTGCCTCCAGCCTTCTCGTTGCAACATTCTTCAGCCATACTTCAAACCCATATAATAGTTTTTGGTATAACTATTCCCTCATAAATTCTCCTCTTTGCTTCCAGGGACAAAGTTCTTTGTCTCCACAGACTCCTAAGTGCACCTCTCACCCTTTTCCTTTCATCAGTTCCATGATTCCCCTCATCCTTCATAGACCCATCTGCTGACACGTCCACTCCTAAATATCTGAATACATTCACCTCCTCCATACTCTCTTCCTCTAATCTGATATCCAGTCTTTCGACACCTATTCTTTTTTTTTTATCCTCATCACCCTACTTTTTCCTATATTCACTTGTAATTTTCTCTTTTTACATACCCTACCAAATTCATCCACCAACCTCTGTAACTTCTCTTCAGTATCTCCCAAAAGCACAGTGTCATCAGCGAAGAGCAACTGTGATAACTCCCACTGTGTTTGAATCTTTATCTTTTAACTCCACACCTCTTGCATAGACCCTCTCATTCACTTCTCTTACAACCCAATCTGTAAATATATTGAACAACCACAGTGACATCACTCATCCTTGTGTAAGACCTACTTTTACTGGGAAATAATCTCCCTCTCTCCTACATACTCTAACCTGAGCCTCACTATCCTTGTAAAAACTCTTCACTGCTTCCAGTACCCTTCCTCCTATACCATACAAATGCAACATCTGCCACATTTCCCCCTATCCACCCTGTTATATGCCTTTTCCAAAACCATAAATGCCACAAAAACCTCTTTAGCCTTATCTAGATACTGTTCACCTATATTTTTCACTGTAAACATTTGGTCTACACACCCCCTACTTTTCCTAAAACTTCATTGTTCATCTGCTATCCTACTCTCCGTCTTACTCTTAATTTTGTCAATAATAACTAGACCATACACTTTACCAGGTTTACTCAACAGACTTATTCCCCTATAATTTTTGCACTCTCTTTTGTTTCCTTTGCCTTCTTAGAAAGGAATTATGCACGCTCTCTGCCAATCCCTAAGTACCTTACCCTCTTCCATACAAATATTAAATAACAGCATCAACCACTCCAAAAGTACTTTTGAGACGTTCAGTGCAACCTGACTGTTGGGAAGAATTATAACTTTGCTGGGAGTGGTGTTGATGCGTGGAGAATTTATGATCTGAAGAGCTCTTTTCTTGCAGTCTTTGATGAAAAAAGAAGGAAATTGTAACTCAGTGAATGTTTGGTGGATGTAAGTACATTCCTCGTCAAGAAACTCAGGACTACAAATTCGGTATGCTCTTAGGAAAAACCCGATGATGATGCCTCTTTTGGTCTTGGTATCTTGACTGGAATAGAAGTGTGTGAGATCATTTTTATTGGTGGGTTTCCGATAAACTTCACAAAGTAGACAACAACCTAAGATTTCAAGTTTATCGGAAACCCACCAATAAAAATGATCTCACACACTTCTATTCAAGTCAAGATACCAAGACCAAAAGAGGCATCATCATCGGGTTTTTCCTAAGAGCATACCGAATTTGTAGTCCTGAGTTTCTTGACGAGGAATGTACTTACATCCACCAAACATTCACTGAGTTACAATTTCCTTCTTTTTTCATCAAAGACTGCAAGAAAAGAGCTCTTCAGATCATAAATTCTCCACGCATCAACACCACTCCCAGCAAAGTTATAATTCTTCCCAACAGTCAGGTTGCACTGAACGTCTCAAAAGTACTTTCACAAGCTAACACCAGAGTCGCCATCGCTTCTAGCACTTCAATAAAGGATATAACCAGGACAAAATCCAAGCACCACGAACCAGTCAATGCAGGAGTTTACACTATACCCTGTGGAGGCTGTGACAAGATTTACGTAGGTGAAACAGCCAGAAACCTCGACACCCGCCTCAATGAACACATTTACGCATGTAGGAACGATAACTTGAACAACGCCTGTGTACAACACCGAAATTCCACCAATCATCTCATGAAATTCAGAGACGCCCAATTAGTGATCAAAGAAACTAATTTCCGCAGACGCAAGTGCCTCGAATCAGCACTGATCGCTGTTTCGAATACAATTAAACAAAACAACGGCAGCTTCACCATCTCCGAAGTCTTAGCAAGAATCCTCCTGAAAACAGTAAACCCTGCCATCACATAGTCTCTCCTGTTATACTACACAAAGCACAGAGAGTGAACACTGAAACAAGCTGCCTCATTCCAGTCTATATTTGTCCAACCTATTTTTATGTTACCCAAGTAATAGCTTTTATATCCTTTTACTCATGTACGATTTAATTTCTCTACCATATTGTATTACTTTTGTCACTACCACTACTACTACTACTACCACTAGTGAACATCGAAATGGTACCTCACTAGTATTACACCTCACTCTGAGCCTTTATATACCCTCTGTGTCCATGTATTGTTTGTAATGGCTTGATAAAGCTCCTGGAGAGCGAAACGTTGCCACAATAAATGTCACATTAGTTGCACTTGTGTCCTTTTACTTTACAAACAAGTACATCCTGAAGCCTATCCAACAGTCTTTTCTCTGCCGCTACATAGTCCAACAAACTACTGTCATTACGCCATACATCATTACTTGTATACATATTTATCCTCTTTTTTTTCTTAAAATATGTATTTCCTATAAATAAACCACTTTCTATACAAAGTTCAATCAAAAGGTTCTCATTATCATTTGCACCTAGCACCCCAAACTTACCTACCACACCCTCTCTAAATGTTTCTCCTACTATAGCATTTAGGTCCCCTACCACAGTTACTCTCTCACTTGGTTCAGAGGTTCCTATACATTCGTTTAACATCTCCCAAAATCTCTCTCTCTCCTCTACATTCCTCTCTTCTCCAGGCATGCACGCTTACTATGACCCACTTTTCGTATCCGACCCTTATTTTAATCCTCATAATCCTTTAATTTATATTATATTCCATCTTCTCCTTACATAACTGATCCTTCAACATTATTGCTACTCCTTCTTTAGCTTTAACTTTCTCAAATACTTCTGACTTAATCCCGTTTATTTCTCCCTACTGAAACTCGCCTACCCCCTTCAGCTTTGTTTCACTTAGGGCTAGGACATCCAACTTCTTTTCATTCATAACATCAGCAAACGTCTTTTTCTTATCTGCACTACATCCACGCACATACAAGCACCCCAGTTTTATAAAGTTTTTCTTCTTCTCATTTTTAGTGTGTACAGGAGAAAGGTTTACCAGCCCATTGCTCCCGACATTTTAGTTGTCACATGCAACACGCATGGCTTACGGAGGAAAGATTCTTTTCCACTTTCCCATGGACACTAGGGGAAATAAACAAGAATAATTGCTGTTAAGAAATAGAAGAAAAAACCTTGATGTATGTATATATATGCACGTGCGTGCCTGTGAAATGTGACCTAAGTGTAAGTAGAAGTAGCTAGATATACCTGTTATCCAAGTAACATTTATTTAAAAAGCACAAATATTAAAAAAATTGCTACAATACATCAAAGGTTATTAATTAATCTCCTCAAACTCCAATGAAGCTGGACATGAGACAAGTACTTAGCAAGTATTTCCAGTTTGGATGACCACGCCTAAGCGCTGGAACATAAAAGTGGCCGCCCTTAGTTCCACATCAGAGGTTATTAAGGAAAATTAAGGCAGACGGAATAAGTGAATTTTTTTCCTGGGTAAGGGTATGGTTGACAAATAGGCAGCAGAGAGTTTGCATAAATGGGTAGAAATCAGAATGGGGGCATATCTCAATCGATTTTCCACAGGGGTCAGTGTTGGACCCTTTGTTCACAATTTACATAAACGACGCAGGTGAGGGAATAAATAGCGGCATAAGCAAGTTTGCTGATGACGCCAAAATAAGTCTTCTCTAATTTATTCGATTGAGGACATTAGAACACTCCAGGATGATTTGAATAGACTGGTGCAGTGGTCGGAGAAGCGGCAGATGCAGTTTAATATAGACGAATGCAAAGTTCTAAATCTTGGGCAGGAAAATAACCATTCCACATATAAACTAAATAATGTAGATCTTAATATTACTGATTGCGAAAAGGATTTAGGGGTTCTGGTTAGCTGTAATCTAAAACCAAGACAACAGTGCATAAGTGTTCGTAATAAAGGGAACAGAATCCTTGGCTTCATATCAAGAAACATAAATAATAGAAGTCCTGAGGTTGTTCTTTAACTCTATATATCCTTGGTCAGGCCTCATTTAGATTATGCTACACAGTTCTGGTCACCGTATTACAGAATAGATATAAATACACTGGAAAACGAACAAAGGAGGATTACAAAGTTGATCCAATGTATCAGAAATCTTCCCAATGAGGACAGAATGAGGGATCTGAATCTGCACTCTCTAGAGAGGCATAGATTTAAGAGGGATATGATCGTGGTAATGGAAAACAGGAATAAACAAAGGGAATGTAAATAGTGTGCTAAAAATATCTAGCCAATACAGGGCATGCAGCAATGGCTTCAATTTGGGAAAATTCAGATTCACGAAGGATACAGGAAAGCACTGGTTTGATAATAGAGTTGTGGATGAGTGGAACAAACTTCCAAGTACCGTCATAGAAGCTATAAGTTGAGTAGTTTTAAAAGTAGGTTAGATAAATCGGAGGAGATGCGGGATTACGAAAACTATAATCGAGAAGGCTGAAAAGGGCTTCTTGAGCTGATTCGGACATGTAGACAGGCTGAAATGAAATAAAATGACTTCGAGTGTATAAATCTGTAGTGGAAGGAAGGCGGAGTAGGGGTCGGCCTAGGAAAGGCTGGAGGGAGAGGGTAAAGAAGGTTTTGTGTGCGAGGGGCTTGGACTTCCAGCATGTGTGAGCGTGTTATATAGGGAAACTGGCTGACCGGACTTGATTCCTGGAGATGGGAAGTACAATGCCAGCACTCTGAAGGAGGGGTGTTAATGTTGCAGTTGTATAACTGTAGTGTAAGCACGCCTCTAACAAGACAGTGATGGAGCGAATGATGACGAAAATTTTTCTTTTTCGGGCCACCCTACCTTGGTGGTAAGTGGCCGATGTGTTAATGAAAAAATGAATACATAAGTGGGTGTGGGTGGGTGTGAGTTGGACCTGATTAGCTTGCGCTAGTAGGTCTGATGTCGTGCCTCTTAATTAAGTGGATGTGACCTGGACCTGACTAGGTTGGATAAGTGGCTTAAGCCGGTAGGTGACTTGGATTTGCTTTGCATGGGCCAGTAGACCTGCTGCAGTGTTCGTCTTTCTTATGTTCCTATAATAATCAGATTACGGTCAAGCATGTTTATAAGCAAGCTGATCTGCCTTAGTCTTTCATTTGTTCTGGGCAACAGATGCTGATCACTCTCCTTGTATCAAGATGTTGCAGGTAGTGACTTGGCATTAATATAAGATCTGACCAGATTTTTAACCCGAGGATTATCCATTCAGGGTAACCCAATAAAGTCAGTGCCTCATCTGGGACGGTCTGTCTTATTGGCCTCTTTAATCTTGTCCACCGGGATGCAATCCACAGCAATCGACTAACACCAATGTACTTACCTACTGGTAGGTGAATATGTACAGCAGGTGTAAGGAAACATGCCTTATACTTTCACCCTTACCGGGGATCTTACCAGGGACACTCAGTATGTGAGCTGAGTGCGTTATCAACCGAGTCACTCGTTCAAGGAAAACTGTCAGATAAGATAATTGAACACCTGAATATGAAATTTGCCAAGCGTTGTTTCAACTGTGGAAAAATTATATAAGGGTTGCAGCAGATTGCGTCATGCATGCAGACAATCAACGGCGAAGACAAGCCTCCACCTGACAAATGATCACCCGAGAGCCCCCTGAAGAAAGCGCCTTCTGTCACTAAGACGTTTGCTGATGACAATATTCTCGTAAGTATTCATTCGGCCGTCGACAAGGGAAATAAGGCTAAGAGATCAATAAAGTCTCAACCACCAGTGCTCAAATGTTTCCTTTGTGACAGGACACCCTGGGAATTAGAGATGTAATAAATATACGACGGTTGCCTCTCCAAAGCAGTGGTCACAACAATTAAACTCTGTCCTAAATGTCTTGGTAATAATTCTAAAGATGGATATAACCCGAAATTTCTCAAATACTTTAAGAATAAATGTGACAACAACACAGTAATACTTTATGCACTAATATACAGATTCCCATAGAAAGCAAGAGTAAGCAGGCTGTAGAAAATGGGAGGTCACCAAGCTCAGCTCTGCACTTGGGTGAACCTGGGCTCAGACAGAAGAGACATCACACCATCGTTATGAACTCTTGTTCCCGGTCTCACGCAGTATTGCCAATAATGCGTCTCACGTTACTGAAAAGGTGGCAAGAACCGTGGATATTACACTATTTGATGAAGGCTTCTAGATATTCTTTAAACATAAAAGCACTCCCACTAAACATAAAGACGCACCTTACTGAAAGTACAACTCGATACACCTAGGCTCTTCGAAAGTCCCAGCAAGCAGTCATGCGATCTAGCGAGATTTACAGTTTGCAACTAGCACGAGACGATTCAGATAGTAGCGGAGGATCAACTGCCAGCTATCATAAAACTCAAAGGGTTGCAAGATACCCATGATTCAGCCTGGAAAAAAGCCTGTGTGGAACTAGCTGGTCCTGACTTTCAGTCAGAGTCAGCCCCATTCATCTGCTGATCGGCAGTGATGTTTTTTAGAGCAGTTAGTGCAGGGAATAGTAACAAATAATGAAGTTTCTATGCCAATCACGGCAAGTGATCACGTGATTTTTTGGGCCACTCCCAGGCAGTCAAGGATGTAGACGGTGCAAACCTGATGTGATGGAGAGGACCGAGCCAATGGATAAGCTGCGGAATCTAGATAATAAGAACATAAGAAAGAAGGAGCACTGCGGCAGGCCTTCTTGCCCATTTTAGAAGGGTCTAACTCACACTCACCCATATCCACTCATGAACTAGTCTTACGTATTTTAAATCTACACAAGATTTTTACTTCAGTGACGCTTCTCGGGAGTTTGCTCCACTCATTCACAACTCTCATACCAAACCAATAAATTTCTGGAACATTTCGTAAATTATGTTTTCGTACTATAAGCCATTGCTGAGGGTCCTCACTTTCATCATTATTCAATCCATCACTGTCTTGCCAGAGACGGGCCTACACTACAGTTAAAAACTGCAATGTATCAACCTCTCTCCTTCAGAGCTCATTCACTGTACTTCCCACCTCCAGGACTCGAGTCGGGCTAACCGGTTTCCCTGAATCCCTTCATAAATATTAATTTGGTCACATTCCAAAAGCATGTCAAACCATGAAAACCATTTGTCTCCACTCACTCCTACCACGCTCACGCACGCCTGCGGGAAGTCTAAGCCCTGTGCATACAAAACCTCCTTTACCCCCTCCCTCTAACCTTTCCTAGAACGACCCCTACCCTGTTTTCCTTCTACTACAGATTTCACGCCCTCCAAGTCATTCTATTTTATTCTATCCTCTCTGAATGTCTAACCCACCTCAACAATCCCTCCTCAGCCCTATGGATAATACTTTTCGAAACTCTGCACCTCCTTCTAATTTCCAGGGTACGGATTCTCTGCATTATATTCACTTCACACTGCCCTCAGACGCGACATCTCCTTCAGCCTTCAGCTTTTCCTTGTTGCAACGTTCACCACTCATGCTTCATACCCGAATAAGAGCGTTGGTACCACTATACTCTCATACATTCTCCTCGTTGCTTCCATGGATAATGTTCTTTGTTTCCACAGACTACTCAGTGCACCACTCGCCTTTCCCCTCCCTCATCAGTTCTATGATTCGCCTCGTCTTTCATAGATCCATCTGCTGACAAGTCCACTCCCAAATATCTGAATACATTCACTACCTCCATACTCCCTCACTCCATCTGATATCCAATCTTTCATTACCTAAATTTTTTTTATCCTCATCACTTGCTCATTCTTATGTTCACTTTTAATATCCTTCTTTTACATATCCTTCCAAACTCGGCAACCAACCTCCGCAACTTCTCTTCAGAATCTTTCACAAGCACAGTGACATTCGTAAAAAGCAACCGTGATAACTCCCACTTTGTGTTAAATTCTTTATCTCTTAATTCTACACTTGCCAACACCCGAGCTTTCATTTCTCTTATAACCCCATCTATAAATATATTGAACAACGATGGGAGCATCATACATCCCCTGTCTAAGGCCTGCTTTTACCGGGAAATAATATCCTTTTCTCTCTTGCATAGTCTAACCTGAGCCTAACTATCCTCGTGAAAATCCTAGCTGCTTTCGGTAACCTACCACCTATTCCATACATTTGCAATATCTGCTACGTTGCTCTCCTAGGTTATTTATATCCCTTTTATTTGATAAATTATACATATGTGGGCATCTATATTATTATTATTTCGCCGCAAATTGGGTTCATGAGTCCAATACAAAGAAAAAATGGTGAAGCTCAGAATGAGTTTGAAGCAATCAATCCCTCAGCCTAGAGTCGATGTAACACTGGTCAATAATTTTTGAAAAGTTGTATGCATCTTAAATGAGATTAGTTAATTCTTATGTATTTTCATGTCCTGAGTCCAAATATCACATTGAAAAATGTTTATTGGCTATAGATTTAAAGATACGGGACATGTAATATTTGATTATTTTGTTATAACGTACAATATGTGTCAGTATGTTTTAAACTCTAATCCGTACCTACTCTCTGCCTTTTCGCTTGACGCTTATAGTGGACTGAAGAATCATCTCTTGCCAATATCTAACAATAGTCTGCAAGCATTCTTGTGCCCCATTTGCCCTGGTACCATTTTCCCATGGCTGAAATATCTTGGTGAAACCTTTCAACATGCTCGAGGCTCAGTTTTATGCGTAGTGGTGGTAGGAAAATTTTGTTTGGTTCAATGAGAGGTACATGTTGAACATTTTTTATCCCAGGCTCCAATGATTGTCGAGGCGGCCAGTTTCTTCTGATGTAGTGGGAAGCTCTTGTACGGCTGTCCCATTCACACAGAAAACAGCAGTACTTGGTGTATCCGCCCTGCAAGCCCATCACAAGAGCAACAACCTTTAAGTCACCACAGAGCGGTTATTGATGTTCATCATATGTCATGCACTGCATGCATTTCATGCTTCATATTCTCATAAGTTTCTCTCATATGTCGTGCATAGCCAACAGGAACTGATGGTTTACTATTGCCGTTATGCAGCAAGACACCTTTCAGACTCGTTTTTGATGTATCTATGAGCAGCCTCCAGTGTGTGGGTTCGTAGTCGATGTCAGACCATTAATGTTGTTGCAGGCCACAAATCCCCTTCCATTACAAAGAAATCGTTGAACTGCTGCTATGCAGTTCAATAGCTTGCTCAGTGAATATTTATTATAAGTTTAAAAAGTGTTTGGCTAAGAAAAATCACCTACCTTTAACCTCAAAGTATAAACTTGCACATCAAAACCACCTTCTATGACTGCTGGAACAATAATGAAGGTCAGTGAAACTGTGAGTGTGGTAAGAAACACACTGCCACAAGCCTGTTGGAACCTACCATACCACGGGCGGGAACAGAACCCGCGATCATTACGATTTCGTGAGCCCTGTTGGAACCTGTTGTGACACGTAGATGTATATTGAAAAGTAGAACTAACAAACAATTTTAACCATGATATTCATTATCAGTGACCTAAAAGTATTCAGAAATTGCTACTCTAGTCTCGGAAGCATTTTGGTTGTTGACCAATGAATCAGTTCATCGATCTTGATAAGAATACAGTATAAGCGCGAAGAAGGGGTTTATTTACTGTAGACAGTTGAGGCGAAGCAGTCGTCGGGGGATGTCATACTGGACAAATCCACAGGTTATACATAGCTACAGGTTTAGGTAAGCGTAAAATTCCCTGTTTCTAGATCGCAAATTAGACACAGGTGCAGTTAGGCACATGTGAAACACTTGGTATTTTTATTATGGAAACGTTTCGCCACAAAGAGGCTTCATCAGTCTAATAAAAAGAAGAATGGGCCCCGCCCACATGTGATCACTACCACTGCTGCATCTCACTATTAATTTCACTTCCTCTATTTCAAGACTGACTACTTGCTTTCTTGGAGAATATTAGAGGATATTTCAAAAAATTCGACTGCTGCATCTCAGGCTTATGTTATTGTCACGACTTGCTTCCACTAGTGAGTCACACTCACGTGTGATCACATCTACTAGGGCTGCATCGATCCTCTGTAAAAACTTCATTTATGTCTCTCTATTAGATTTATAAAGCCCCTGATGAAAAATGCATCTCTCAATATAGATACCCAGGTTTTGCCCCTGTTTCTTATTTATCAATTTCTCAGCATTACACACCTTTGATCTAAAAGACTGGATTTATTAGTAAGTAGATAAGTACAGGCTGATCTCAAAGAAAGTAATAAAGTAAGAAAGTAAATTCTTGAATCATATTGTTATTGTTTTTAAAATGATTTATTACAGATCAAAGTAAAGTAGTAGCTATTCAGAATTCTCCAATACACAACCAATAATGATAGAATGTTGGTTAGTCCAGTAGGCTTCGTTAGAGCTCTCATGGAGAACATTTCAACCATTGCAGCTTTAATATTTGAAATACTGATTTATATATCATGTGGACATTCTGCCAAGACAGAGTTGTTCAAGCACATAACAGTAAGGTAATTACTGCTTATATGCTTATCCTACCAAACACTGAGAATTAAGCACGGTTCTAAAATAAACACTGATTCTAAATAAAAAAAATAATGTTTGCTAATGGAGAGTAAATTGAAATAGAGTTAGTAAGTCCTCAACTTTTAGAATGCAACTTTATGATGTGCCAGATGTTTCTCACCCAGATATACCATTCTAATAAAGATGGGTAAATTACATATTAACTACGTGAAACAGATATTTCTAGGTAACTTCAGGCATATAATTTGTATGGATTACAAGGGGAAATGTAGATGGCCCTAATTCTTTTCAAGTTTGTCCAGCAGCAAATAAACCTAACGAAAGGTGCTTTTAAACTTTAAAAAAAATTCAACTTGTGGTAATAAACATACTGTATATTAGCAGATAATTTTTCAAGATAGTTGGAATTTGCTCCCGCTAGAGAAATTATAAATTGCAAAAGCTGTAGTTAGTGTATTTGCCGAGTAAATAATATGTAATAATACACCAAAGTTAATTGTTTCAGATAAAATAAATAAAGAGCTGCAGTATTATAGTTGTTAATTGCCCCTTTCATACAAAATTAATAAACCTACAATAAGGGTTTATCATCCAGCTGGTAATGATTTAACAGAACGCTCACACTAAAGTGCATTAGGAATTTTAAGAGAAATGATTAACCCCAATATTTTCTTGGTTGAATATTGACCAGATATTCATTGTGTTATAAACTCATCTTTAAATGTTTCATTAAGAAAAACATTTCATTTCATTCCATACAATTTGCTTAGTCGTTCACTTTTGCCTAATTATAATTATGAAGATAATATAATGATTATCGTTGGTAATGCTAAATTTTGTATGCGCAATAGAAGTCTTCGAAAGAGCCGAAGCTGATTTCACAAGAATGAGAAATTCTTGTGCCTAATCTACAAATATCAGGACCAGTTTACTGGTGATGTTAATTTACTCTTATAAGACTTCAGTAGCTTCAACTTTCATACTCATCATTACTCCTAAAATGATTCATAAAGTTTTCAGTGTTTCAGACTTAATTAGTCATAAGCCATCCTCAACGTTTCAGACAAATTTCTATCGAAACTGAGTATGATTTTTTTGAGTGTATATTTCGAGTTTTAACATACAATTGAAGATGAATGGTTCAGAGAACCGACATGCTGATAAATTAGACACATGTGTTACTCTTGGGTATCTTTACTGAGGAAACGTTTCGCCACACAGTGGCTTCATCAGTCCATACGTAGGAGAAACTTGAAGAACAGGAGGAGAATGAGGTAATCAGTCCCTCAACCTTGAGTCGATGTGTTCAGTCCATCAGTCTTGAATAGAATACGGCATATGAGCGGAGAAGCAGCTTATAAACCGTATGGCAGGAGAGGTGCAGCAGTCATAGGTGGTGTCACATTTGTTCAATGTGGAAGTAAGTCTTGCCCAAGAATTAGGCAAGCGAAGAATTCCTAAGTATTAAGATCCCAAGAAGTTGCAGTGTCTAACAGGTTTGTAGATGAATGGTTCAGAGAACCGATTATTCTATTCAAGACTGATGGACTGAACACATAGACTCAAGGTTGAGGGACTGATTACCTCATTCTCCTCCTGTTCTTCAAGTTTCTCCTACGTATGGACTGATGAAGCCAGTGTGTGGCGAAACGTTTCCTCAATAAAGATACCCAAGAGTAGCACATGTGTCTAATTTATCAACATACAATTGAAAATAAGTCTGTGGGAAGATCATCAGTTAGAGACAATGTTGAGTCACATTCAGATCAGACGAATTTCAGTTTTAATGGAAATATTAAGGAAGATACTGCTGACTTACAAGAAATAAATTATGTTATACCTTTATGATAATTAAATAATACCTTTATAATAATTAAAAGTATGTTTGCATCAGTATAAACTGACATCTAAAATAACTGCCGTTTTATTGATTTCTAATTAATTAATGAACTTCTTAAAACATCTGATTCACGTACAGTTCTGCTGAGTATTAGTTACGACGTTATTCAACTATTATTACATACATATTATGATGTTTTGTTAATAGCTCTGTGATGCTCTTGCATTTGCTCACACTTCCCTTCCTCTCCCAGAATTAGTGTCAGGACATCGAAACTAACAAGAGACAGCTGGAGATTCATATCATCCTCTACTAATAAACTTCAGATTTCAGCCACTTTCTTGCTAATTGTTACGACATACTAGATTTATGAAAGCAGCTGATAAAATGAATATGAAGATTCAGCAATTGCCGATTTTTCCCCACTAGCAAAGGCGCGAAGTCTGTCTCTGTCTGTCTGTCTGTCTGTCTGTCTCTCTCTCTCTCTCTCTCTCTCTCTCTCTCTCTCTCTCTCTCTCTCTCTCTCTCTCTCTCTCTCTTTCTTTCTCTCTCTCTCTCTCTCTCTCTCTCTCTCTCTCTCTCTCTCTCTCTCTCTCTCTCTCTCTTTCTTTCTCTCTCTCTCTCTCTCTCTCTCTCTCTCTCTCTCTCTCTCTCTCTCTCTCTTTTACACAGGGTTTGACAAGGTTAGGTTAAGGATCGCTAGCTTTATTGACAAGCTATATACAAGTTAACGATTCCTAACTTTATTGACAAGCTAACAGCTGTTACCTACATCAGCTCATTTGAAAGCATTTTTATTGTCACGAAACATACAAGTATGGAGCAGGAGGAAGTTGGAGCCATCTGTGAGCCAGCATTTTCATTTGATTAACTGACTTTATCTCGTTGACATCATACTGGTGGACGAATGTGTTCTAGACTCAAGTCAACCTGGGGATAAATGATCTCAGATGAAGTGATGTTCTGGGGAAGGGTACAGCCAGAGTGAAGTTGCTGCTTTCTGCCCGTCTTGTGGAATAGAAGCTTACTTCTCTGTGTTGAAGGCTCTGCTGAAATGACAGATCTATCCGGGATGGGTCCAGGCGAGAGATGAAACGTCTTGCTCTGTTCTCTACTGTCAAGCAGTCGCAGATGAGAGGGGGGGGGGCGGTCAAACCATGAAAATGGAGCATACTCAGGGTGTGAGCGTACTTGTGCCTCATACAGAATCTTGCAACCCCTGCTGTTAAGCAGATGCGAGATACGGGGAAGTACTGTAAGCTTCCTGGCTGCCTTGTTTACAAGATTTACAACGTGGTTCTTCATGGTCAGTTTGGAGTCAAATTTCACCCCAAGGATATCAACTTCTTCCCCAGGTACCAACACCCTCCCATTCATATTTACTAGTGCACCGGCATTACCATCATGGCGCCTAGAGACCGTCATCATTTGTTTTCTCAGGTGCAAATGTTACTTGCCATCGGTTTCCCCAAGCTGATATAGCTCTTAGCTGGTGATTGATGTAGCCTAGAGCAGCTGGCATTTCTTCTCTTGGATAAGTGAATGCCAGAGTACGGCCGTCTGCATATGCATGGGATTCTGGGATGAGATGAAGAAGGTCATTGAAGTAGACATTCCATAACAATGGTCCCAGCACACTTCCTTGTGGAACACTTGCCCCAATAGGATGTCTTGCTGATCTGTTCTATTGAGAACTACCCTTAGAAATCTACCATGAAGGTAATCACTGAGGACACATAGCGTAAATCCTGCAATTCCCAGTGCTTGCAGTTTTGCCAAGAGGCCCTGGAGCCACACTCGGTCGAAAGCACCAGCAATGTCCAGTTCTACCACACAGCTAATTTTGGATTCATCCAGTGACTGGTGCAATTTTGTGGAGAGGTTTGACAAGAGATGAGCAGCAGAGTAACCTTTCCTGAAGCCATATTGACGGTCACAAAGTAGTGAGTGGTATTCAAAAATCTCTGTCATTTGTCTTGAGATTATTGCCTCAAGGATCTTGCCAGTGATTGACAGGAGTGACTCTCTCTCTCTCTCTCTCTCTCTCTCTCTCTCTTTCTTTCACACACACACACACACACACACACACACACACACACACACACACACACACACACACACCTCGTTCTTGGTTTACGTCTTGCTCAGCAACGTCAGTTTCAGATTTATCACGCTGTCTTGTAATTATTTGTTGTGTTTGAGACTTAGTTCCAACTTCACGTCTCCCATGTCTTATGCACTTATCACACGTTCTCGAATTTCCAGCACTACCTTAAAATATATTCTCTCTTCTCGACTGTCAAGCGAGCCTCTTCCATTTATAATTACATTTCAGCCACGAACATTTATTCTCTTTAAACCGTGATTGATTCAAAATGTTAAATTCGTGCCATAATGTCTTTAAGCACATTAAAAATTTTCAACTTTTATTTAAAACGTGAATACATATTTGGAGCACCCTGTATATACTTCAACGTTTATATTACTGTTCTCTAACTCGGTCTTAAGTGCATGCTTTTCTCATGATTGAAGAACCTCTAAGGATATTAGGAGGAAACTGTTTCACTGTACAGGATCATTGTACTTCATTGTCATCTGGGTTTATCTAATGTTGGAGGAACCTTCTTCAAGAGTCAAGGCATTTTACCTGTACATGTCTAGTCCCGCAATATTTGCTTATCCCCTGTCCAGGGGGACTCGATGATAACAGATGACTGCATGTTTAGCCCATTGTCAGAAAACAATTCATGTTTTAACCCGCTCAGTGATACATTAGACCCTCCACGAAGCATACATATAACGTTTATTAAAGCATAGATTAATTTACAAAAATTTGCAACCCCCAAAAATTAGAAGATGCATGATTGGATATCAGATTGGAAGGCAGGTGTATGAAGGAAGTAAATGTCGGCAGATGAGTCTATGAAAGATGAGGTAAATCATAGGATTAATAAAAGGAAAAAAGTGGGTGGTGCATTGAGGCCTCTACGGAGACGTTATCCGTGGAGGCAAAAAGGGAAATGGATGAGAGTGTAGTGGTACCAACCGCTCTTATATGGGTGTGAATCACGAGTTGTGAATGTTGCAGCGAGGAGGAGGCTGGAGGCAGTGGAGATGTCATGTCTGAGGACAATGTGTGGTGTGAATATTATGCAGAGAATTCGTAGTTTGGAGATTAGAAGTATGTGCTGAATGACTAGAAGTATTATGCAGCGAGCAGGGGAGGGGTTGTTTAGGTGGTTTAGACATTTAGAGAAGGTGGAGCAAAATAGGACGACTTAGAGTGCGTATAAATCTGTAGTGGAGAGAAGGAAGGGTAGGGTTTGCCCTAGAAACGGTTGGAGAGGTTAAAGGAGGTTTAGTATAGGAGGGGCTTGAACATCCAGGAAGCATGTATGAGCTTCTTAAATAGGAGTCACAGGAGGCAAGAGCTTTTAATGATTTGATGTGCTCTTGGTTTGTGAGCAAGGTAACATGTATGAAGGAATTCAGGGAAACCAATCCAATTAACAGAATCTGAGTCCTGATGGAAGGTAGAGTGCCTACACTCTGAAGGAGGAGCAGGAATATTTGAGGGTCATCTGAACTGTAGTATCGGGACGACTCTGGCAAGACACTGATGGTGTGAGTGATGGTGAAAGCGTTTCTTCTTTTTTTCTGGCCACCCTACCTTTGTGGGAGGTGGTACTTGAGTTTAAAAAAAAGAGCCCGCTGTAAAACCTATATTCATTACCTCTCCAACACTTCAAGAAAATTATCATACATAACAGCCACTACCCCACTCGAGATTATATTTTTATATTAAACTAAAAATGTAATACGGGACACATTTCGAGTCTTTCTGAGACCCTAGAATATGAAACAACGAACTATAGATCCATATCATGATTTCAAAATATACCGAAGAAAAACTGGGTAACCTGTATTATTTGTTCACTTCCATCAGTATTTATCTAAAACAATTATCTATGGAGACCATAAAAATATGACTGAAAAGTGAATAATTCTAGAGCCTGAGAACTACAGTTGCTTCAATCCACTTACCCGACGCTGTCATCCACCACTTTAGCAAGCTCTACCGTCCACCTAGTGGGCACCAACCTCCTCCATGTACAAGGCACTAACATCCACTTAGGACGGGCTGCCGTCAATTTAGCATGCGCTGCCGTCCACCCAGAAAGAAATTCAGTCAACCTAGCAAGAGCCGCATTCAGCAGAGCAAATAGAACTGAAGTTTAACTTCCAGCAATCGTTGTTGCCCACTTCCCTAAGTTTTATCCCTTCCTCTTTGGTAAACATTTCCTCAACTTCCAAGCAAGTCCTGCCTCACTACTCTAGCAAGTCCTGCCTCACTACTCTAGCAAGTCCTGCCTCACTACTCTAGCAAGCTCTGCCTCCACTACTCTAGCAAGCCCTGCTTCACTACTCTAGCAAGTCCTGCCTCACTACTCTAGCAAGTCCTGCCTCACTACTCTAGCAAGTCCTGCCTCACTACTCTAGCAAGTCCTGCAACAGGCACTTCTACAACAGGCACTTCGCGTCACCTCTCTAACAGGTGCTTATTTACAACTCTCTAGCAGGTGCTGACATACACCTCTCAGAAAAATACTACCCCCACTCTCTCTAACAGGTGCTACAACATCATCTCTGGCAGGCGATGTCACCCCAGCTCTCTAGTAGGCCCTGCCGCCCACAATTCTAGCCATCCACATCCACATCCCCAGCAGACGTTGATGTTTACTTCTAGCAAGTGCTGCCGCCCAACTCCCTATCAAACATTGCTTCCCACCTCACTAACAGGCGCTACCTATCCTCCGGTGCAGACATCTCTCAGTAAGGAGGAGTGACCGTGGAAGATCAGAGGTAAGGCCAGCTAACCCCCCCAGATCCTCTCGAGACGTGCCTGCTATCCACCTTGACGGTTGCTCATTCTCCCTCGGCCTCTACTTCTCTTACTTTTTATCTCTTCTTTCCTTCTTATACGTTTTTATTAATTTTTTCCATTAACGTCCAGAAACAAAAGATGGAATAAAATTTTGCGAAAAAATGAGGGCACCAAACTGAACTTAAAAATATCACTTAAACTGGGGGTGTTGAAAGAACCATTGTAATTACCTCGCAATATTTTAAACGAGAAAACACTTAATTCAGAATAAATTTAGTTTTTATTAAGAAACGCTTCTTTCAACTTATATTGAATGATCAGACGCGAGAACCTTATTGAAGTGAATGGTATTGATTGCCACTAGTGATCAGCAACGTTCAAAACTACGCGTGGTCCTAGTGGCTAGCAACACTGAACACTACACGCTGTACTGGTGACCAGCAACACCCAACACCACACGTAGTCCTGGTGACCAGAAACTTACAACGCTAGACACTGTACTGGTGACCAGCAACACTCAACACCACACGTGGTCCTGGTGACCGGCAACACTCAATTCTACACGCTATACTGGTGACTAGCAACACTCAACGCTACACACTGTACTGGCTACCCTCAACACTCAACGCTACACAGTGTACTGGTGGCCAGCAACACTCAACGCCACAGATGGTCCTGGTGACCAGCAACACTCAACGCTAGACACTGTACTGGTGACCAGCAACACTCAACGCTACACACTGTACTGGTGACCAGCCACACTAAACACCACACATGGTCCTGGTGACCAGCAACACTCAACGCTACACACTGTACTGGTGACCAGCAACACTAAACACCACACGTGGTCCTGGTGACCAGCAACACTCAACACTACACATTGTACTGGTGACCTCCAACACTCAACACTACACGTGGACCTGGTGACCAGAAACTTACAACGCTAGACACTGTACTGGTGACCAGCAGCACTCAACACTACACGCTGTAATGATGACTAGCAACACTCAACGCTACACACTGTACTGGTGACCAGTAACACTCAACACCACACGTGGTCCTGGTGACCAGCAACACTCAACACTACACGTGGTCCTGGTGACCAGCTACACTTAGCACTACACATTGTACTGGTGACCTGCAACACTCAACACTACACGTGGTACTGGTGACCAGCTACACTCAACACTGCACGTGGTCCTGGTGACCAGCAACACTCAACTCCACACATGGTCCTGGCGACCAGCAACACTCAACACTACACTGTGTACTGGCGACCAGCAACACTGAACACTGCACTGTGTGCTGGTGACAGCAGCACTCAACATCACAAGTGGTACCGTTAACCAGTAACACTAAACACTATACTGTGTACTGGTGACCAGTAACGCTCAACACCACACGTGGTCCTGGTGACCAGAAACACTCAACACTACAAGTGGAACTGGTGACCAGCAACACTCAACACTACACGTTGTACTGGTGACCAGCAACACTCAACACTACGCACTGTACTGGTGACCAACACCATACGTAGTCCTGGTGACTACAAACACTCAACGTTACACACTGTACTGGTGACCAGCAACACTCAACACCCCACATGGTCCTGGTGAGCAGCAACACTCAACGCTACACACTGTACTGGTGACCAGCAACACTCAACACCACACGTGGTCCTGGTGACCAGCAACACTCAAAACTACACATTGCACTGGTGACCAGCAACACTCAACGCTACACTGTGTACTGGTGATGAGCAACACTGAACAGTGCACTGTGTTCTGGTGACCAGCAACACTCAACATTGCAAGTGGTACTGGTAACCAGCAACATTCAATACTACACGTTGTACTGGTGACCAGCAAAATTACACGTGGAACTGGTAACCAGCAAAACTCAACACTACACGTTGTACTGGTGACCAGCAACACTCAACACCACACCTGGTACTGGTGACCAGCAACACTCAACACTTCACGTGGTACTAGTGACCAGCTACACTCAACACTTCACGTGGAACTGGTGACCAGCAGCACTCAACACTACACGTTGTACTGGTGACCAGCAACACTCAACACCACACCTGGTACTGGTGACCAGCAACACTCAACACTTCACGTAGTACTAGTGACCAGCTACACTCAACACTTCACGTAGTACTAGTGACCAGCTACACTCAACACTTCACGTGGAACTGGTGACTAGCAGCACTCAACACTTCTCGTGGTACTGGTGACCAGCAACATTCAACACTTCACGTGGTACTTGTGACCAGCAACGCTCAACACTTCACGTGGTACTGGTGACCAGCAACACTCAACACTTCACGTGGTTCTTGTGACAAGCAACATTCAACACTTCACGTAGTACTTGTGACCAGCAACGCTCAACACTTCACGTGGTACTGGTGACCAGCAACACTCAACACTTCACGTGGTACTGGTGACCAGCAACACTCAACACTTCTCGTGGTACTTGTGACCAGCAACGCTCAACACTTCAAGTGGTACTGGTGACCAGCAACACTCAGCACTTCACGTGGTACTGGTGACCAGCAATATTCAACACTTTACGTGGTACTTGTGACCAGCAACGCTCAACACTTCACGTGGTACTAGTGACCAGTAACACTCAACACTTCACGTGGTATGTGTATTAAGCAACACTCTACACCTACAATTCACAACTTACCGACATATTTGATTTTAAAAGAAAATATCGTTTCACTGAGAGCATGGTCATTAACGTTGCAGGGCTACATACCAACGTTCACAGTACTGTGACTTGTCCTTTCTTCTGTCCCTCCTCCCTCTTTACCACTCCTCTTCCATATTCCACCCCTTCAAAACATCATCCCATCCAATATATCATCCCGCTCCCGTGTACCATCCCCATCTCCAATATCGGCCAGTCCTCTTAACCACACACAACATAGCACCGTTGTAAAAACAGTGAAATGGGTGGCTGTTGAAGAAGTGTTCAATAGCTGAAGTAAGACACTGTTATTCCAGCTGCATCGAGTGGTTGCCCGTTGTGTGTTCGCGAGGCAGCGTACAGATACGTCTCGATTAGTAACAAAATTTTTGTTTCTGGCAAGTAAGTGTTATTTTCCAACTCCTTTTATTGCAAAACAATAGAAAATAATCATTATTCCTTGCAAATTTGCTTTTGTGGCTTACAGGATGAATTTTTGACAACAAATGGTTAAAATTCAATATTTTTTTGCTAGTTTTTGATGTAAAAAAATATAATAAAATAGATAAAATTTACGTAAATAAAATAAAATTTACACAAATTTTATTTTAAACTTTTTGAAACATATTTACAAAGTTAAAAATGGGAAAGTGATTTGTTGCGTTCTCCCAAATCTAGAAAAACTGCCCATTTTTAACTTTGTAAATATGTTTCAAAAAGTTTAAAATAAAATTTGTGTAAATTTTATTTTATTAACGTAAATTTTATCTATTTTATTATATTTTTTTTACATCAAAAACTAGCAAAAAAAAAATTGAATTTTAACCATTTGTTGTTAAAAATTAATCCTGTAAGCCACAAAAGCAAATTTGCAAGGAATAATGGTCATTTTCTATTGTTTTGCAATAAAAGGAGTTGGAAAATAACACTTACTTGCCAGGAACAAAAATTTTGTTACTAATCGAGACGTATCTGTACGCTGCCTCGCGAACACACAACGGGCAGCCACTCGATGCAGCTGAAATAACAGTGTCTTACTTCAGCTATTGAACACTTCTTCAACAGCCACCCATTTCACTGTTTTTACAACGGTGCCGATATTGGAGATGGGGATGGTATACGGGAGCGGGATGATATATTGGACGGGATGATGTTTCATTATAAGATCCCTGATATCTGTGTTCAAAGTCCATTATATCTTGGTGAAACCGCTTTCCTTGCTCCTCTGGGTATGCTTCCAAATTCTCTTTGAAATTGTCAAGATGAGAATCAAGGAATGGGCTTCAAGGGACATCCTGCAGCTCATCTGACCATAGCTTTTTATCAAGGTCTCAACAAGTTCCATATTATTGTCAGCCTTGTTGTTGCCCAGAATGCCCTGTGATACATCAACAAAACTCTCCAAGGATTCCTTTTCCTTCTCTGTGAGCTTCTTTGGAAATTCTGAGCACTCAATGATTTTCCTGACTTGTGGTCCAGTGAAGATGCCAGCCATCACCTTTGCCTCTGATAGCTTGGGAAAGAAGTCTAAAAGATACTTGAAGGCTACAGACTCTTTGTCAAGAGCTGTAACAGCTTCATTAGCCCTAGTTTGATGTGTAATGGAGGAAACAGAACCTTTTGAGGATCCACCAATGGTTTGTGCTTAATATTATGTCTTCCAACTGAGAACTCAGTCCTTTGAGGCCATTCCTTTTTCTGATAATGTGCCCCTCTGTCTCTATTATCCCAGTGACAGAGATAACAGGGAAACATGATTAAACCTTTTTGGAGTCCCATCAACAATGCCACCATTTTGAAGTCTCCAATAACCTCCCAGCCATTCGTATCATAGTTCAAAGCTTCCAATAGAAGTTTGATACTGTTGTAATCCTTCTTAAGATGCAATGAATTAGCCAAGGGAAGGGATGGATACTTGTTCCCATTGTGCAGAAGTACAGCTTTTATACTTCTTGAGGAGCTGTCAGTGAAGTGTCTCCACTCATCTGGATTGGTTGCAATTTCAATTGCATCAAACAAGCCTGATACATCATTACAGTAGCACAACCTGTCTTCAATAGTGAAGAAGCATGAGAAATGTTGGTGACGTTTTCTTTGGCTTGTCACTTGCACACTTTCATCTACCAAGTCCCATTCCTTCAGCCTTGAAATCAAAATCTCAGCATTTGACTTTGTCAAACCAAGATCTCTAATAAGGCCATTGAAGTCTCTTTGGTTTGGGTAGTAAGGATTCCTCCCTACAGCTGCATCTGCGAGATCAAAATCTTGTTCGCTGTGCTCTTCATTTTCTGATTTGCTGCTTTCTTCTTCTGATGGTAGACTTCTTTCTGGAATTGTAGGTACAGGACGATAAGCACTGTGTGGTACTGGTGCAATAGAAGAGGGAAGGTCTGGATAAGAAATACCAGATGCATTTTTCCCAGTTCGGAGTTTGGATGGATCCACCAGGCAGAAGTAGCAGTTGGTTGAGTGATCAGTGGGTTCACGCCATATTCTAGGATCAGCAAACTTCATGGCTCGTTTTTCTCCTCTATACCATCCTGTAAAAGAACAAAAGAATTAGTTTCTGTTACATACATTTCATTTAAAAAAAGTTCCTATTCAAGATTCTACCCTTCATATAACTAATGACTTTCTTACCTTCCAATGTTTTCTTACAATGTTCACAAGCAACATGAGGCGCCCAGGTCTTGTCTGGGTCCCCAACTGGCATGACAAAATATGCTTTGTAAGCTTCATACATTTTTATTAGATGCTGTTACAGAGAACTTCTTTGCTCTTGTCTTAATGAATTGGCCAAATATGTAGCAGAATGCATATGGAGAATGATTACAGCCTCTTGATGCCATTTCACTCCTTCTGATGTGTCTTCTCAGGTAGCCAGAGCTGAACTGAATGCTGGTTTGTTAGCCCATGTTTTTATATTGGCCAAGCAAAACCCTAGAACATAATAGTTTTACATCAGTCTTTCTTGAAAGTGTTCCAGAAGTGTCCTGACCACAAAAGCAAAGTTCTGAGATCAATTTTTTTTTTAATTTTGTTTAGTTACAAAGAACTGGGAAATGATGCTTATTTCTCAGGAACACGACAAAAGTGAAATTTTGTTACATAGTGTAATGAATCCCGTGAAGTGGTCGCATTATTCGAATTCGTACTATTCGAAGCTATAAGTATATGTAAAGTATGGTAATTGGTCCTGTCCAATGACAATATTCAATGAAAGTTTTTAAATATTAGTTTATTTTATCTATTTATTGAAGTATTATAGCAACTAAGGATTAGAACGTTGCATTTCTGATTCAAGTTTATTGCAAACAAAACAACAGAGTAGTTACAGAATGCAAGATTTTAAATATAAAAAAGTATTGAATATCGTACCTGACGATATGACTAAAGTGTCATGATTATAGTCTAAGAAAATTTAGCAACATAGGCTGAACTGACTTCTCTTTGATAAACTAGACACATGTGCAACACTTTGGTATCTTTATTGCGGAAACGTTCCGCCACACAGTGGCTTCATCAGTCCAATACAAAGAAGAATGGTGAATATCAGACGGTGTTTGAGGTAATCAGTCCCTCAGCCAGTGACTGATTACCTCAAACTCCATCTGAGATTTATCATTCTTGTTTTTATTTGACTGATGAAGCCACTGTATGGCGAAACGTTTCCACAATAAAGATATCTAAGTGTAGCACATGTGTCTAATTTATCAACTTGTTGGTTCTTTGCATTCCTTTTATATATTCTTCTCTTTCTTTATATCTTCATACATTCACTGGCAGGTGCTGAGAACCTTATCCACATCTCGGAGAATTTGCTGCTTCCATCCACGTCAGGGTCAATATCCATAATTTTTTGGCTTCGCGACTTCTATAGACAGTTTTGCTTTTCCTCACGACTTCTACAGTTATTATGCAAATAACCATACTTTCCCATTCACCTGTCAAACTCCTTAAGATTAAAACCTCAACTCGCCTCAGACACACTTGCAAGATGGACGAAAATTACATAATTTACTTCATGGAAAGTTCATGACCTCAGTACGTATTTATTCATGGAATATTATGAGAGATAATCCAGACATGACACAGTATGTCACCTGAACACCAAAAGTCAAGAAAAGTTTTCCTTAAAGAAGGAATAGAAATTAACTTTCAGGGTGTATATACCGAGAAAGATATTTATCAGTGTACATGTCATATGTGTTCAATGTTCTTGTATATTAATTTCTTACTACGGTAAGAAAATCTAGGACACCTTAAACAATGTAATCTCTAGTAATACTATCACGAAATCTCTTAAAATCATGAAAAAATCTGCACACAACAAATTAGAGCATATTATCAACTGAATTTGCTAAAAGATAGCAAAGAGTAATATAACATGAAAGAGATATTTGCTTCTAAGCAAAAAAAAACGGAAACTTTCATGAAGTTTTTTAATTATCAATAAGTGACTCAGTCAGCAGCTTGGAAAGATACAGGTCGGGTATATTAAGAGTGATAGTTGTAATGACTGGCGAGTATCAGGGGCTTTCTCGTCTCTCTACGTCCCAAACTTGTGTAAAGAATAAATTAACGAAGGAAGCAGCACAACCCTCGGGAATGCGAAACTTACCACGACTGAAATGTTGAGACTCTCTCCTAAGAAGGATTATCCTTGCACCACAACTGTGTTGAGAATCTTTCCTACCTATGATCATCCTCGCACCATAGCTATGTTGAGACTCTCCTATCCAGCATCATCCTCTCACCACAGTTATCTTGAGACTCTTTCCTACCCAGGATTATCCTTGCACCATAGCTAGGTTGAGACTCTCCTATCCAGCATCATCCTCGCACCACAGCTATGTTGAGACACTTTCCTACCTAGGATCATCCTTGCACCAGAGCTATGTTGAGGATCTCATTACAAGCTTCATTATTATATCAAAGCTGTGTTGAGGCTCAGTTGAAAGAAAAGAACTGAAGAGAGTAATATCGCTATTGGTAATAGGGGTCGCCCGGACCGCTCTCTGGTAACTCAAGAGGCGTCGTTTTATTAATGATGTGGAAGAGATTCAAGAAGAGCCGCAGGCCCAGCAAGATGCAATTAGGAAAGAAGAGTTCCAGGAATGTTTCGAGAAGTGGACGAGACCCTCCAACAATACGGCTAGTAGCCGTATTATTGGAGGGTCTGTAACGTTCACTCAGAAGACGATTTCTCCAGCAATGCTTGCTTCCTTTCACTTGGTGTACCCCCCAATAACACAAACAGTAGTGTCCAGAGGTCGTCAGTCAACCCTTCACCGAATTTGAACCACAAACCCAGGACTAAGAGTGGCCCACATAACTAGTAGCAGTGATAATTCCCCCCACAGCCAGTAGCAATGGTCATTGGTGTAGGTAGTAGCAGTGATCATTTCATAATCGCTAGTAGTGATCATTGTAGTAGCCAGTAGCAGTGATCATTGACATGGCTATTAGGAGTGACCATTGGCGTAGCCAGTAACAGAGATCATTGGCATAGCCAGTGACAGTGATAATTGGCATAGCCAGTAATAGTGATGAGTGACGAAGCCTATAACAGTGATCATTCTCACAGACAGTATCAGTGATTATTGGCATTGTTAGTAGCAGTTATCATCCTCATAGCTAGTAGCAGTGATCATTTCATAGATAGTAGCAGTGATCATTTCACAGCTAGTAGCAGCGATCATTTCACAGCTAGTAGTAGTGATGATTTTACAGCTAGTAGCAGTAATCATTTCACAGCTAGTAGCAGTGATCGTTGACATCGATAGTAACAGTGAAAATTTCACAGATAGTAGCAGTGATCCTTGACATAGCTAGAGGCAATGATAATTTCATTGCTAGTAGCAGTGATCATTTCACAGCTAGCAGCAATGATCATTTCATAGCTAGTAGCAGTGATCATTTCATAGCTAGTAGTAGTGATTATTTCACAGCAGGAGTGATCATTAACATAGGTAGTAGAAGTGATCATTTCACAGCTAGTAGCAGTGATCATTTCATAGCTAGTAGCAGTGGTCATTGACATAGCTAGTAGCAGTGATAATTTCATATCAAATAGCAGTGAACATTCACTTAGCTAGTAGCACTGACAATTTTATTGCTAGTAGCAGTGATAATTTCATAGTTAATAGCAGTGATCATTGACATAGCTAGTAGCACTGATCATTGACTGCTAATAGCAGTGATTATTTCACAGCGAGTAACATTGATCATTGACATAGCCAGTAGCAGTGATCATTGACATAGCTAGTAGCAGTGATTATTTCACAGCTAGTAGCAGTGATCATTTCACACCTAGTAGCAGTGACCATATCACAGCTAGAAGCAGTGATCACTGACATAGCTAGTAACAGTGAAAATTTCACGGATAGTAGCAGTGATCATTGACATAGCTAGTAGCAGTGATAATTTCATTGCTAGTAGCAGTGATCGTTTCACAGCTAGTAGCAGTGATCATTAACATAGCTAGTAGCAGTGAAAATTTCACAGATAGTAGCAGTGATCATTGACACAGCTAGCAGCAGTGATAATTGCATTTCCAGTAGCAGTGATCATTTCACAGCTAGTAGCAATTATCATTTCATAGCTAGTAGCAGTGATCATTTCATAGCTAGTAGGAATGATTATTTCGCAGCCAGTAGCTAGTAGCAGTTATCATTTCACAGCTGGTACCAGCGATCATTTAATAGCTAGTAGCAGTGATCATTTTAAAGCTAGTAGCAGTGATCATTCACATAGCTAGTAGCAGTGATCAATTCATAGCAAACAGCAGTGAACATACATTTAGCTACTAGTAGCAGTGTTAATTTTATTGCTAGTAGCAGTGATCATTTCATAGCTAGTAGCAGTGATCATTTCATAGCTAATAAGAGTGTTCATTAACATAGCAGTGATAATTTCATTGCTAGTAGCAGTGATCATTTCATTGCTAGTAGCAGTGATCATTGACATAGCTAGTAGCACTGACCATTGACACTGCTAGAAGCAGTGATTATTTCACAGAGTAGCAATGATCATTGGCATAGCTAGTAGCAATGATCATTTCACAGCTAGTAGCAGTGATCATTTCACACCTAGTAACAGTGAACATTTCACAGCTAGTAGCAGTGATCATTGACATAGTAACAGTGAAAATTTCACAGATAAAGCAGTGATCATTGACATAGCTAGTAGCAGTAATAATTTCATTACTAGTATCAGTGATCATTTCACAGCTAGTAGCAGTGATCATTTCATAGCTAGTAGCAGTGATTATTTCTTTGCTAGTAGCAGTGATTATTTCATAGCCAGTAGCAGTAATCATTGATATTGCAAGTAGTAGTGATTATTTCACAGCCACTAACAGCGATTATTAACATAGCTAGTAGCAGTGATCATTTCATAGCTAGTAGCAGTGGTCATTGACATAGCTAGTAGCAGTTATCATTTCATAGCAAATAGCAGTGAACATTCACATAGCTAGTAGCAGTGATAATTTCATTGCTAGTAACAGCGATCAATTCACAGCTAGTAGTAGTGAACATTTCACAGCTAGTAGCAATGATCATTTCACAGCTAGTAGCAGTGATCATCTCATAGTTAGTAGCACTGATTATTTCACAGCCAGTAGCAGAGATCATTGACATTGCTAGTAGTAGTGATTATTTACAATGCTAGTAGTAGTGATTGTTTCACAGCCAGTAGCAGTGATCATTAACATAGCTAGTAGCCGTGATCATTTCATAGCTTGTAGCAGTGGTCATTAACATAGCTAGTAGCAGTGATAATTTCATTGACATTGCTAGTAGTAGTGATTATTTACATTGCTAGTAGTAGTGATTATTTCAGAGCCAGTAGCAGTGATCATTAACATAGCTAGTAGCCGTGATCATTTCATAGCTTGTAGCAGTGGTCATTAACATAGCTAGTAGCAGTGATCAATCACATAGCTAGTAGCAGTGATAATTTCATTGCTAGTAGCAGTGATCATTTCATAGCTAGTTGCAGTGATCATTTCATAGCTAATAGCAGTGATCATTGACGTAACTAGTAGCGATGATCCTTGACATATCTAGTAGCAGTGATCATTTCACAGCTAGTAGCAGTGATCATTTCATAGCCAGTAGAAGTGATGACTGATAGAGCTACTAGCAGAGATCATATCATAGCCAGTAGCAGTATTCATTGACACAGCTAGTAGTAGTGATCATTTATATAGCTAGTAGCAGTGTTCATTGTTATAGGTAGTTTCAGTGATCATTCAGATAGGTAACAGCAGTGAAAATTGGCATCACTAGCACCCGTGATCATTAACATGGCTAGTAGGTTTGATCCCTGACATATCTAGTAGCGGTGATCGTTTATTTAGCTTGTAGCAGTGTTCGGCCAAATATCTTGTAACAATAACCTTTAACAAAAGTTGTATTTATGAAGGTGTTATGAATAGGGAGGTTCCACTGCTTCAGGAGGAAAATAGTTGGCTGAAGCTTCGCCTAGAAGGGTTTGGGAGTGAGTGTTAGATGGTTGGAGCTAGTGAGGAAAAAGATACCTTCAGTGAGCTAAAAAGTGGAAGCCACTTTAAGTGGAAAGTGGTTCATAATTCAGGAAGAAGGAAGATAACGAAGTTAGAGATGTGAAGGTAGGAAATCGATTATCTGTTCTCCAGGACGAATGTACTTCAGTGGTTAGTGAGGTGAAAGGTACCACTGACTCTCTTGCTAATCAAGGTAAGAATATTCTAATTGTAGGAGATTCTCAGGTAAGATATATGGACCGTGCTTTTTGTAACAGGTCAGGCAGAGGGTGTGCCTCCCAGGAGCTGGTGTTGGTGATATAGTCAGCAGGTTGGACAATATTATGCCAGGTAATGGGAACAATCCCATTATCAGTGGAAATTATATCATCTGGTGAAAATGACATCAGGAAGGGCAGGAGACAGGAGCTGCTGGATAAGTACACGTCAGCCATAGAAGTTGCCAGGTCTAAGGGAGGGATCCCAATCATATGTAGCATCTTGCCTAGAAAGGGAGTGGGCAATGAATGGATGTCTAGGGCAGCTGCTGGCTAGACAGGTACTGCAAGGAACTTGAAATCCCATTCATTGATAACTGGGACAAATTCTATGGCAAGCGTGATATGTACTGAAGGGATGGGGTTTATCTCTCTGGAGTTGGAGTGGTTGCATTAGCTAATTCGATTGAGTGGGTCATTGATGACTTTTTCTAGAAATTTAAATTGATAGATTAAAGAGGTATGGGTGTTTGTGAAAAACAATCAGGCTGTAGCATTGGGGTTGAAAACAGCAGATATTACCAGGATACCCCTGGGATATATTTAAAAGACAATATTCAAAATGAAGTTGCTAGTAAAGGCAAAGCAATTGCTCAATAAAGAGAGATAGCAGAGGGCAACGAGTGACTAGCTCCCTTAAGGTTTACTATATAAATAGTAGGATAATTTAAATTGTTGAATTATACATGACATAAGATTAGAAACATCGGACACAGAATCTTTTTGGCTACAGCTTCTCGAAGGTCGTGTAAAAATTATTTTTTGGTGTGATTTATAGGCCCCCAAGCTTTGATAGGGAGTGCGGTAGGCTGCTGTGGGATGACATTCATAAAGCGTCTAGATATGAAGATGTTGTGTTAATGGGATATTTTAGCTGGAGCAATGTGACAGGAAATCTTGAGTCTAGCGACTTTCTTGACACGGTTCAGGACTGCTTTTTAAAACAGTTTGTGACAGAACCAACTAGAGGAAACAACCTGCTTGACTTGGTTCTTGCCAACAAAGTATCACTAGCTAATAATCTTGAAGTTAATGATGAGCTAGGGAAAAGTGCTCGCAATATATCATGGAATTTCCCAGATAACTGCAATCAAGTCACTGTCCCAGATTTCTACTTGGCCGACTTCATGGGTCTGAAAAATTACCTGGGCGGGCTAAATTGGGATAACCTTATGAGTCAGGTAGGTAGGGTTGGTTGCCAATATGAAGTATTTCAGAACATAGTGCTAGCTGCCCAGACGACTTCTGTCCCGAGTAGGGAAATTAGATCTAACGAAAATGACCCCAAATGGATACACAATAGATTAAAACATCTCATTGGTTAAAAGAGAGGAATATATAGGCGTATCAAAAGAGGGGAAAGGCCGTTAAGAAGTTAATATATTCAATTAAAGAAAGGAATAAAAAAAAGGAATAAGAAAAGCAAAAAGAGATTATGAGGCTAAAGTCGCAAGGAATTCGAAGACTAACCGAAAAGAGTTCTTTCAGGTGAAGACTTGTTTGTGGGCTCTCTGTGAATTTAAACCAGGATGCCCTCTCTTGAGCAACTTTACCAGCAGCTGAAAGAAGAGCTTAGGGTTGCTAAGCTAAAGATACGGCTATTAACGGAGGAGAACAAGAGGATTCGTAGTAATCCTCCTGTTGTGAGTCCCCAGGTTAAGAGGGGAGCTTGGTCAGTGGCCAGGCAACATGGAACCAAGCTGAGAATCAAGAAGACTGTTGGAGAGGCAGAAGCAACGAGAAACCAGAAGACTACTGTGGAAACTTCCAACCCATTTTCGGTGCTACCTGACGAATGTGGGTATTCTACTGGGAATGTCACAACGAGCACCAAGGAAGCATTGGCAGATGTGAGTGAGACATTCCTTGAAACCCCAACGAAGACCATCGAGAACGTCTTGTCGAATTCCACAACTGGGAACGTCACGACGAACGACACCAAGGTTGTTGGTAGATAAGACACATAGGCAACATTTAGGCAACTTTATTCCGAAACGTTTCGCCTACACAGCAGGCTTCTTCAGTCGAGTACAGAAAGTAGGCAGGAGCAGTAGAGATGTGAAGACGATGTAATCAGTCCATCACCCTTGAAGTCGTAAGAATATTGTTGTTGTTAGGGATAGCCAGGCTAGATACATGGATAGGGCGTTCTGCTTGAAAGACAGGAGTAGGAGACAGAGGGTTTGCTTTCCTGGGACTGGGATGGAGGATATTGTTAGCCGTCTGGATGACATAATGAGAGACAATGGGAGCAATCAGTGCTGGAGGCAACGATGTTGGCAGACGTAGGAGTGAGGACCTAATTACCTAATCACAGACTGAGTGTCTGTGATTAGATAAATTCCACTGAGTTTACGAACAACATTGACCACCAACACTGACCTCGTGCAATGAACGTTCAGATTATTTCTGAATATTTACTGCACCGTTTTTAGCTAGGATTGTCATAAGAACATAAGAAAGGAGGAACACTGCAGCAGGCCTGTTGGCCTATTCTAGGAAGGTCCCTCACAGATCCATCCCACTAATAGAATATTTGCCCTCATAAGAACATAAGAAATAAGGGACACTACAACAGGCCTACTGGTCTATGCGAGGCAGCTCCAATTCTCCCCACCGGCTTAAGCCAATGCCTTGACCTAGTGAGGTCAGACACGTCACTTAAGGAAGGAGCACTGCTTCCAACCTATTAGCTAGTCTGGTCCATTTCACAACCACCCACACCCACTCATAAGAACATAAGAACACAAGAAAGAAGGACTCAGTGGTGACGTGTACTTAGCTCAGTGAGGACGTTAGTGTACTCTCGATTTTCTTCGGAATATACAGCACCATGTGGACAGACACATGGTTTCTCCCGAAAGGAAGAGGTCACGATGTTCCAGGGACACGACGGAGGACTCGGATTTAGAAATGTGGGGTGCAATCCTAGCGAAGAAGTTGCGAGACCACTCCGTGTCATCAGAGGAAAAGCCTCCAGATCTGAAAAGCCTAACTATGCAGCCAGCGAATACGGAAGGATGGATCAATGTGAACAGTAAGACACGCCGTCCCTCCAAGGAGCAGGTAAACCAGCTCAAATCACCTTCCAGATTCAGGGTAAAGGCTTATGGGGAACACAAAACCCACTGTGGCGTGGTTACACACCTGGAAACACGGCGCAAACTGAGGTTCAAGATATGGTTCAACCTGAGGGGAAAACCAATACTAACTCCTATCAACAGGGAAATGCATATCACGTTGAAGAGAGTCATGGAGACAGACCGCTCCTTCACTCTGGAGGAACTGGATTCTCGGCAGAAGGTCACCAAGGGTGTAGTGATGCGAAACCCGCTGATGATGCCCATCGAGGCAGTAGCAGCTCACCCCAGTGTCGTGTCAGCTCAGCATCTCAAGGCAAAGTTGGCAGGCAACGCACCAACCCGGCAGGTCCTCATTCAGCATGTAGGACCGCTGCCATCCCAGCTGGACCTCGGTTCTTGATGTACGTACAATGTCAGGACCTTCAGGGCAGAACCAGTTCGCTGTTTAAGTGCCAGCGTTACGAACACCTGGGTGCACTCTGTCCGAACAGAGCAATCTGCGGTGTCTGCAGCCAGCCCCACCCTACCGAGGAATGCATCACCAAGCTGAAGAATGCATCGCCACCCACTCCACGATGCCCGAATTGCAGGCAGAAGCACCATGCCTGGAACCCTCGATGCCCCGAGAGGCTCGCTAGAATTCGTGAGGCCTGGAAGACGCCAACAACGAGTCAGCAGGCTACGGCAGAGCATCACCCTCAGCAGACGATGGGTGCAGAGAATCCTGCCATACTGCAGAACTCTCATCAGGCAACCCAACTTACTGCCCAGGAATTTCAGACCCTTGAAGACTCAATCAGGCGTCATGAACAGGAGCATCCTCCCCCACTACCGCAACGAAGAAACAAAAACATGAGGAACAAGCGGCGCCAACAGGAAACATCTGGGCAACGCAATCAGCAGACGGCACTACACGAGCCTCCACCGGCCTCCTTGCCAGGCACAGCCACTATGCAGGCTGTGCCTCACCAGCAGATGCCGGGTACAAAACTTGGCATACAGCAACAGACCACGGTGTGCACAGTGAAGAAATACAATCCTCAGCAGTCCCCACAGATTACAACAGCCCAGATAATATCCACTGCTTCGAACCCACCAACAACGCAGGCCCTCAACAGGGAGGATCTCTTAACACTCATCAAGGCATTCACGGATATTATCTGCAGCACAATCACCTCCACGAAACAACAGAGCATGTTCTGGCAGTTGGTCAGCACACTCCTGAGGGTGTGCTTACTGACAGAGGAGGAAACAGTGGATGCCATGAATCTGCAGATTATCAGAGCGGACAGAGCCCAGTCCCCAGCTCAGGAAACAGCTGAGATGGAGTAACCTCAGTACCATATCATGGTCGCTTATGAGGCACACTAGCTGAACTGTCCGGAACAGTGCTTGAGCAGCATATGCTGCAACAATGAAGAATCAATTCTCCTACAGGAGCCAGAGACGGGTCATCTCAAGATTAAGACCCATGCCAGGACCTTGGTCTTGGCGAACATTATACATACATACATACATACATACAAGAAAGAAGGAACACTGCAGCAGGCCCACCGACCCACGCGAAGCAGGTCCATGTCGCCGGGATTAGCCCAATGACCCACCTAGTCAGGTCACTTCCACTTAAGGAAGGAGCACGGCATCAGACCTAGTAGCACAAGGTAGTCAGGTCCAACTCACACCCACCCACACCCACTCATTTATTTATCTAACCTATTTTTAAAACTACACAACGTTATAGCCTTTATAACTGTACAGAGGAGTTTGTTCCACTCATCCACAGCTCTATTACCAAACCAGTGCTTTCCTAATCCTTCCTGAATCTGAATTTTTCCAACTTGAAACCATTGCTGCGAGTCCTGTCTTGGCCGGATTCAACACTGAATCCAATATAAAATGTCCACATAGGCTGTGGAAATGATCATATGCGTAGCCGTCCGGCAGTTATCGTCCATTAGTGATCGTCCACGTAGCCTCCAGCTATGTGGTATGTGACGTGTACTTAGCTCAGTGGTGACGTGTACTTAGCTCAGTGGTGACGTGTACTTAGCTCTGTGAAGACCTGTTTGCGTGCTCTCTACGAATTGAAGCAAGATGCCCTCCATCGAGCAACTTTACCAACAGCTTAAGGAAGAATTGAGGATGGCGAAGGGGGAGATTCGGCGACTGACCGAGGAAAACAAGAAGATTCGTAGTAGTCCTCCTGTTTTGAGTCTTCAGGTCAAGAAAGGAAACTGGTCAGTGGCTGGACAGCAGGGAACGAAGTTGACGATCAAGAAGACGAATGGAAAGGTAGAAACGATGAAGAAGAAAGAGACTGCCGTGGAAACTGTTGTGGAAACATCTAATACATTCTCAGTGCTACCCGACGAATGTGAGTCGACTACTGGGAACGTCACGACGAACGACATCAAGGAAGGTAAGAATATTGTTGTTGTTGGGGATAGCCAAGTTAGGTATATGGATAGGGCGTTCTGCTTGAAGGACAGGAGTAGGAGACAGAGGGTTTGCTTTCCTGGGGCTGGGATGGAGGATATTGTTAGCTGTCTGGATGACATCATGAGAGGTAATGGGAGCAATCCTATTATCTGTCTCAGTGCTGGAGGCAACGATGTTGGCAGACGTAGGAGTGAAGACCTGATTAGCAGGTATAGGTCAGCAATAGAAATAATTAGGAGGAAGGGTGGGAACCCTGTCATATGTGGTATTTTGCCAAGGAGAGGAGTTGGAAATGAATGGTTGTCCAGGGCAATTGGTGTAAATTGCTGGCTGGACAAATACTGTAAGGAAAATGCAGTAACATTCATTGACAACTGGGACCTCTTCTATGGCAGAAATGACATGTATGCCACGGATGGGGTTCACTTATCTAGGTCTGGGGTAGGAGCACTGGCAACTGCAGTGGAGGGAGCTGTTAGGACTTTAAACTAGGAATAGTTAGTGGTATGGGTTTTGGCAGGAAAACAGTGAAGTCCCAGTGTAGTAATATTATGAGTTCTAGGGGAACTAGTAATAAGCAGAACGAGGTAGATATTGAAAAGCCAGTGACACTGGGTGATAAGGACAGTAATAGGTTTAGTAGAAAAACAGAAATGAGCAGGAAGGGTAAAGAGAAAGGAGAGTCTTTCAATGTTTATTATGCTAATAGTCATAGTGCTAGGAATAAGATGGACGAGTTGAGATTAGTTGCTAGTGCAGGTAACATTGATGTATTGGCCTTAACTGAGACTTGGTTTAATTGAAAAAGTCAGGATATGCCTGTGGAATGTCGCATTCAGGGTTTTAAATTGTTCCAAGTAGATAGAAGTATCGGGAAGGTGGGTGGGGTGGCATTGTATGTTCGAGATCGCTTGAACTGTTGCATAAAAACGGGAATTAATTAAGTCTGAAGTAACACATACAGAGTCTGTTTGGATAGAATTTTCAGAGGGGCATGAAAAACTGATTTTAGGAGTGATATACCGTCCCCCAAACTTAGATAGGGACCAAGGGAGACTACTATGGGAGGAAATTGTTAAGGCCACAAGGTTTGGAGAAATTTTCTCCAGGAGGGGGGTATCAGCCCCCTTCAGCCCCTTTCAGCCCTGAGGGGCCCAGCCCTCTCAGAAGGGGCAAGCGTCTTGTTTACTGCTACAATGAGTAATTGATCACAGATGTCGTACGAGTATGCGACGTGGTCAAGCGACCGTTGCTCCTTGCAGTCCAGTGTTGCAAAGTGTATTTTAATAAGAGACAGTACATCTCTTACTTTAGCAGGACAATTAAGGAAAATCCTGCTCCCACTTTATTACCATGGTAAAGATAGTGGACATTGTTGTCTATGCTTAAGACAGCAAGAATCAAACATTCTACTTTGCTTCATCGAGGATGTGGTAAGGAAGCAAAAGTACTATGTCAGCTTTTTTTTGTGCTAGGGGAGTAACGGCTTGGGGTGCTGTGGCGTCTTCAGATTACTTATGACTCTACTGAGAGTGACACTGACGCCAGGATAACCAACAAAGAACGATCTGTGCATGAGTGTGAACAAAGTGTCTCACAAAACACAATAAACACTTGAGAGAAGTGTGATCAGCTTCTTTAGTGATAAGATTGTGAACAATAAAGACAAATCTTGTGGAACATAGTGTACCAGTGTGCGTATTCCTAGACTATGGAAGACGTAGCCATCCAAGGACATTTCAGCTTCTATCAAGTCACCGATACCTGTCGAAGGTGTGAAGAACACCATAGCTCACGCTACAAGAGCAAGGTAGGTTACGAATTTCTTGTAGTACGGGGGACTGCGCAGTTCTTGAGTCACAAGGAGTTTGTAATCAACCTATAGTCGGCAGTTAGGTGCGGACTTTTGAGTCCAAACAAGTACGTAAATTGTCAGCCATCAGTGAATGAAATATGCTGACATAACACCCTCTAGGGGTAATTTATAATCATACAAATTATAAATCTTTACAGCCCGTTGAGAGATGACTTCGACAGCTTCTCAAGACCTCGTCTGCAGGGGCGGCTGTGCAGGCGATGAGTTGTCTTTCTAAGTTAAGTACAAACTCTTTAAATTTAACTGGTAATGCCATTTTTCAACATAACTGGTCCTTCGAACTGGATAAAGGCCACACTGTGGTCCAAATATGTTGTACTACAGTTTACAAATAACCTATGAGCCAAGGTCCTTCGAAAAAAGCTGTAAAACCAGTGTTTTTACAATATAAATCAGTATAAATGAGTCCCTCCAGACTCAATCACAGAGAATGGGCAGCCAAAAGAAAACGGGCGCTCACCCAGCGTTCACCCAAAGAAAACGGGAGCTGGGTGACTCACCCAACAAGAAAACGGGGGATGGCACCCTGCATCCACTGCTCTAAGCTCGAAGAAGTGCTGATTAAAACAACAACCCAAGTGATGTTCAGTTTGTCTGAGTGTATATACACATAGTGTTTATAATGTTTATAGACTGAAATTAAGAGACAAGATTGTGTTAAAGTTTGTTTCTTATAGATATACCTGTTATATTAAAGGAACTTATATATAAAGTGTAAGCTTTCAAATACATATTAACAGCGACATTTATATATGTGTAAGTAATATTCACGTGTGATTTGCAGTTATACAATGACATTTATAGTGTATAGTGAATGAAGTGTATAACATCGTTATTTACGATTAATCATCGTGGCCAGGCTGACACAGCAAACTCAAGCCATAAACACCAGCCATATGTACTGTGTACCCTTCATGGTCATTGACCCTGAGGTTAAGCTTAGTAGGTCAGTAGTGTCTGACTGATTATTGCTGACTTAAGCATAACAAAAACTATGCTGTTTATAGCAGTACAGTGTTTTTTAAACACTCTAAGTGTGGTGCTAGAATTTTCAGTATACCATTAAAATGGCTTGTTTGAAAACTCAGTTTCAGTCTTTACAGACTAAGATTACACAATTAGAAAATCTAATTTCAGTCTGTATAGGATTAACTCAAGATACAAACATAGATTTTGATGATCTTGAGGTCAAATTTAAATTACTTGCACGACGTCTGGAAATAATTAATTCAGACTATACACATTATGAAAATAAATTTCTTGAATCAGATCCATCTGAGGATGAAATTAAAAATGTTTTGGATACTTTTAGTAATCAACAGTTAAGGTGGACAGGAGTACAGGCTATCTGCCGCAAAACTCTGTCACAGAGACCTACTGTAACTAGTGGTCAAACACCTGTTACACCTGTAACAACAAGTGTCCAATTACCAAGCTTACCTACATTGTCATTACCTATTTTCCAAGGTCATAATTATGAAGAATTCATTAGTGGTTTTCAATCCATAGTAAATTCACGAACTGACATAGATGAGATTGCTAAGTTCAATTACCTTATATGTCTTGTGAAGGGAGAACCCTATGAACTGATTAAGTCATTTCCGGTAGTTAAAGGTAATTATCAAATAGCCTTACGTGTCTTAGCAGACAATTACTTTGATGCTGACAAGGCCAGAGTTAGACATGCAGTCTTAATATCAAGTTTGAAGCCACCCAAACATTGTTTTCAGACTTACAGGCATTTAGAATCACATTAGACAATAGTCTCAGATCTCTAGGTGCTAAATATGACCTAAGACAATGTGATTGGTTTATCAGTGGTATTGTACAAGATAAGTTGTCACCACAAACTATTGAACGATTAAATATTATGTTCAATAAACGCTATTTCACTTGTGAGGAAATTAGCAATGGTTTACAAACAATAGTTTCATGCATGCAAGCAACGAGACAAGATGAAGAATCCACAAATCCAGTGGATAACAAACCTTCAACTCAGTATAAAAAGAGTATACCTACTCCCACTAAACCACAGAATGGGAAATCCCATATAGGCATTTATCAAGCTGTGAATACAACAGACAGTAAACAGACTGTCATACATAAACGTACTCCAAAATGTGTACTTTGTGATGGAACACATTGGGCACAGTATTGTACTCAATACACATCAATGGAGGCACGTAAACAACGTGTTCATCAGCTAAAAAGGTGCATCAAGTGTTTAGGTGAACACAAGGGAGGAAAATGCTCACTGAAGAAGTGTTTTAAATGCAAGGGTATGGATCATACAGAATTATGCCCAAATACTTTTGCTGAACAGCAGAAGACTTCCACAGAATCAGGAAGTCAACAAGCAACAGCATTAAATGTGAGAGATAAGTTTAAAGCAACTGCTCTCCCGATAGCTCGAGTTATCTAATAAATTACACAAAACCAATATGCTAACACTATTTGATCAAGGCTCACAAAGGTCCTTCATAAGAAGAACAGTGTTGCAGAAACTGAATAAACAACCTTATGCCAAAATACAGTTAGATATAGCTGTTTTTTTCCACAATTCTGATAAACAGACATGACCTAGCCAGAATCACTGTTGGTCTAGGAAACAGGAAAAAGACAGTAGAAGCTGTGGTAGTAGATGATTTGCCCAAGTCTGTGCAGATCCAGGGATTAAAAGAAACAGTTGCAGCACTGAAAGCAGCTAAGGTCAAGTTAGCCTGTCCTGACATACAGACGGACACTATTAGTCCAATTTATTTAATCATTGGAAGTGATTATTATCACTGATTTGTGCAAAATATAGTAAGTAAACATGATGTTCACTTGCTGAAAACAGCAGGAGGCCACATGATATGTGGTCCCATTCCCTCTCAAAGTGGGAAAGAAGCTGATATTGATTCAGTGGAAAATGTACTAGTTACGAGAATAACCGCTGATCATGTACCACAGCAAAAATTATCATTACTGGAAGAAATGAATGAACCAGTTGATAAGTTGTGGGATTTAGATGCGATAGGTATTGATGTAAATAAACCAAGCCCACAAGAGTCTCAGACTTATAACCAATATTTGGACACTGTCAAATATAAAGATGGACAGTATTGGGTTAGGTTACCATGGAAATTAAATCCACCACATCTGCCTAGCAATTATCGCATGGCTTTCGGACAGATGAAAACACAAATACATGAGCTCAGGAAGAATCCGGAGCTACTGACTGTATATGATAATATCATACAAGAACAGTTGGACAATAAATTTATTGAGGAAATAGTCGAAGATAAGTTGAAGACAGACGCTCATTATCTCCCGCACCATGGAGTCAGAAAGGATTCTGAAACCACTCCACTACGTGTTGTATATAATTACAGCGCACGTGCAAATAAAGATGTAGCAAGTCTTAATGACTGTCTGATGACCGGACCCTCACTAACTGAGAAGCTTGGAGACGTGCTTATGAAATTTCGCACAAACCCTTATGCCTACACGGCTGATATTTCCAAAGCTTTCTTAAGAGTAGGACTACAAGAAATAGATAGAGATTATACTCGATTCTTGTGGCCTGAAAATCCACATGATCCTCAAAGTCCTGTGAAAACTTATCGTTTCAAATCAGTATTATTTGGTGCAACATCCTCTCCATTCTTACTAGAAGCTACTCTAAATACACATTTGAAGAAATCTGAAAGTCCCTTAAAGAAATCGTAAAGAAAAGTTTCTATGTGGACAATCTTCAAGGTACTGTGAATAAAGAGGACGATTTGAAATCCTTATACAGAGAAGCTAACAAGGAGATGAAAGAAGCAAATATGCCTCTAAGGATGTGGAATACAAATTCAAAGCAATTAAGGGAACTTATCAAAGATTTCCCTGAAGCTGAAATTCCTGATTGCAACAATATGCTGGGACTTAATTGGAACACACAGGAAGATACTTTGAGTCTCAAAAGAATAAACAATAAATCATGCAGTACACTCACTAAACGTAGTTTACTGTCAGAGGTATCACAATGTTTTGATCCTCTAGGACTCGTCTCACCAATTACCATAAAGGGTAAAATGCTTATGCAAGATGCATGGAAACTCAAAATTGGATGGGATGAGAACTTGCCTCTAGAAATGAGTCAAGCATGGGATGAAATATCCAGGGAGTTTAAACAACTTCATCAAATTAAATTTCCCAGACAAATAGTTCAAGAGGGAAACAAGTACACATTACATGTGTTCTGTGAAGCGTCAACCAGAGGTTATGGCGCTGTAGCTTACATGAGTAATGCTGAAGGAAGTACACTAATTACTTCAAAGGCCAGGGTAGCACCCTTGAAGGTCAGAACAGTACCACAATTGGAACTGACAGCACTCTATGTAGGTACAAAATTAGCTATCTCAACAAAGTACTTGATCATCTCACTATTGAAAAAACCGTGATCTGGAGTGATAATGAGGCAGTTCTCCAGTGGTTAAGAAATAATAAGAGTAAGCTGGTCTATGTACAGAACAGAGTAGCAGAAATAAAAGAGATGCAGAGAGATTATCTCTTTCTTCACGTCTCTACCCAAGAGAATCCAGCTGACATGTTGTCACGTGGTGTCCCACTCAAGAAATTTGTGGATAATAAATTATAGCTCCACGGACCGAACTGGCTCTCTAATGAAAATAACTGGCCTC
>NC_091331.1:32533114-32673114 GCF_038502225.1 Cherax quadricarinatus
CAAATAGATAAATTAAAACCTAACAAATCCCCAGGCCCTGATGAACTGTATGCAAGGGTTCTAAAGGAATGTAAAGAGGAGCTTAGCACACCTTTGGCTAATCTTTTCAACATATCACTACAAACTGGCATGGTGCCAGATAAGTGGAAAATGGCAAATGTGATACCTATTTTCAAAACAGGTGACAGGTCCTTAGCTTCGAACTATAGACCAATAAGCCTAACCTCCATAGTGGGAAAATTTATGGAATCAATAATTGCCGAGGCAGTTCGTAGCCACCTTGAAAAGCATAAATTAATCAACGAATCTCAGCATGGTTTTACAAAGGGGCGTTCCTGCCTTACGAATTTATTAACTTTTTTCACTAAGGTATTTGAGGAGGTAGATCATGGTAATGAATATGATATTGTGTATATGGACTTCAGTAAGGCTTTTGACAGGGTCCCACATCAGAGACTATTGAGGAAAATTAAAGCACATGGAATAGGAGGAGAAATTTTTTCCTGGATAGAGGCATGGTTGACAAATAGGCAGCAGAGAGTTTGCATAAATGGGGAGAAATCAGAGTGGGGAAGCGTCACGAGCGGTGTTCCACAGGGGTCAGTGTTGGGCCCCCTGCTGTTCACAATCTACATAAACGACATAGATGAGGGCATAAAGAGCGACATCGGCAAATTTGCCGATGACACCAAAATAGGCCGTCGAATTCATTCTGACGAGGACATTCGAGCACTCCAGGAAGATTTGAATAGACTGATGCAGTGGTCGGAGAAGTGGCAGATGCAGTTTAATATAGACAAATGCAAAGTTCTAAATGTTGGACAGGACAATAACCATGCCACATATAAACTAAATAATGTAGATCTTAATATTACGGATTGCGAAAAAGATTTAGGAGTTCTGGTTAGCAGTAATCTGAAACCAAGACAACAGTGCATAAGTGTTCGCAATAAAGCTAATAGAATCCTTGGCTTCATATCAAGAAGCATAAATAATAGGAGTCCTCAGGTTGTTCTTCAACTCTATACATCCTTGTTTAGGCCTCATTTAGATTATGCTGCACAGTTTTGGTCACCGTATTACAGAATGGATATAAATTCTCTGGAAAATGTACAAAGGAGGATGACAAAGATGATCCCATGTATCAGAAACCTTCCCTATGAGGATAGACTAAGGGCCCTGAAACTGCACTCTCTAGAAAGACGTAGAATTAGGGGGGATATGATTGAGGTGTATAAATGGAAGACAGGAATAAATAAAGGGGATGTAAATAGTGTGCTGAAAATATCTAGCCTAGACAGGACTCGCAGCAATGGTTTTAAGTTGGAAAAATTCAGATTCAGGAGGGATTTAGGAAAGTACTGGTTTGGTAATAGAGTTGTGAATGAGTGGAACAAACTCCCAAGTACCGTTATAGAGGCCAGAACGTTGTGTAGCTTTAAAAATAGGTTGGATAAATACATGAGTAGATGTGGGTGGGTGTGAGTTAGACCTGATAGCTTGTGCTACCAGGTCGGTTGCCGTGTTCCTCCCTTAAGTCAATGTGACCTGACCTGACTAGGTTGGGTGCATTGGCTTAAGCCGGTAGGAGACTTGGACCTGCCTCGCATGGGCCAGTAGGCCTTCTGCAGTGTTCCTTCGTTCTTATGTTCTTATGTTCTTATATAGTTCTACTGTCTTCCTATTATGTCCTAGAAACTGTATTGATAAAGCCACTGGATGGCGAAACGTCTACAATAAAGATATCCAGATGTTGCACATGTGTCTTAACTTTCATATTGTCGGTATTTTATACCTTTCTTGCACAACTTGTCAGACACTGCAACATCATGGAATCTTGGTTCAGAGGACATCTACAAGACCTTCTTCACGGCTGCTGCAACTAACCCATCTCTTTGGGAAGGACCTACTTCCACTGGGGAATCCCGCCTACCAGTGACTGCCCTCGTCTGCTGCCTGTCCCTTCCACTGACGCCTATTTAAACGCCAGTCTTCTTGCCTTTGCTCCAGATTCTCCTCCACCACGATGCTGTGAACACTAACTCCTAGGCCGAGGGACTGATTACCTCATCTTTTGTATATAGTTCTACTGTCTTCCTATTATGTCCTAGAATCTGTATTGATAAAGCCACTGGATGGCGAAACGTCTACAATAAAGATATCCAGATGTTGCACATGTGTCTTAACTTTCATATTGTCGGTATTTTATACCTTTCTTGCACAACCTACTTCTCACCTCCTGGCACTATATAAAGGCTCCATCCTGTCACTTCAACTTCATATTGTTTCAGACAACGGAACAATGCTCTTCTCCAGACTGAGGGACTGACCACCTCAAAACTTTTAGGGTGATGGACTGATTACATCGTCTTCAAGTATCTTCTGCTTCTATCAACTTTTCTGTACTCGACTGAAGAAGCCTACTGTGTAGGCGAAACGTTTCGAAATAAAGATACCTAACTGTTGCATATGTGTCTTACCTAACAATCTGTCGGTATTTTATACCATTTTAATGTTCATTATTAGACCTAATTTCTCTCTGGGGAATGTATATACTCTGGGCACTGTGTACATTATTAAGAAAACAATCATAAAAGCAGATCCCTTCATATTCATAAGTATGATTATCGTCAATAAAATCATTAGCTAGATAACCCCAATCAAGATTAGACAGATGTTCCCTAAGTCCATTATAATCGGCAGAACGAAAATCGGGGATTTTTACTGTATTATCATTATTCTTGCATTCCCAATTAATGCTGAAGGTGATGGATTTGTGATCGCTTGCGCCAAGCTCTTCAGTGATCTCCAGATTATTCACTAGTGTTTCCTTATTTGACAAGACTAGGTCTAGCAAATTATTACCCCTGGTAGGTTCAGTTACACTCTGTTTCAGAAAACAGTCCTGAACTGTTTCCATGAAGTCACTGGACTCTAGATTACCTGTCAAAGAATTCCAGTCAATTTGGCTAAAGTTAAAATCCCCTACTATGACTACGTTACTGTGTCCAGAAGCCCTAACAATTTCGTCCCAAAGAAGTCTCCCTCTATCGTGATCCAAGCCTGGAGGTCGGTATATTACACCTAGAATTAGTTTTTCTTGACCCTCCACGAACTCTACCCAAACAGACTCTGTTACTGCTCCATCTATTTTTATACCTTTTTTTATGCAACAATTAATATTTTCTCGAACATACAATGCAACTCCTCCCCCCTTCCCATTACATCTATCCACGATGAACATAAAATGGTATGAAATACCGACAGATTGTTAGGTAAGACACATATGCAACAGTTAGGTATCTTTATTTCGAAACGTTTCGCCTACACAGTAGGCTTCTTCAGTCGAGTACAGAAAGGTTGATAGAAGCAGAAGATACTTGAAGACGATGTAATCAGTCCATCAACCTTAAAGTTTTGAGGTGGTCAGTCCCTCAGTCTGGAGAAGAGCATTGTTCCGTTGTCTGAAACAATATTGTTTCAGACAACGGAACAATGCTCTTCTCCAGACTGAGGGACTGACATATTTTCTAGCTGTGAGTTTTCACATATCATCCAGTGGTTGTCTTCATATCCTGTAGCACTGGTCGCCCTCTTAGTCCCACCAAAAGTTGCTCACGACGCATCTGTCAGTCAAGCAACAGACACTTAAAATATTTCCAATATGAATTATCAAAATTCACTAAAATCAACAATATCGAGGGATCAGGCAAGAAAAATTTGACCACAGTACTCCCAGAAGATATGGTAAGGGTGTCCGATGTAAGGATCTCTTTGGCAGCGTCCCTGGCAAGAAAATTACCTTATATATCGCCATCACTCGGGAGTGGCCAAGTCAGAGCGCTCGGCCGAGCGTGAAATCGCTTTACAGGGGACTAAGATGCGAGGCTGCCTGAGGTCACTCTTAATTTCTTTGACCGCCCGTAAGACCTAAGACTTTCTCTACACTTTTACTTAGGACTTTTCGTGCGTAATTTCAAGGAGGGGCTTTTTTTCTCCAAGTCTTGAGTAGAGGCCAAAGAAAAAGAGGTAGCTGGCATTTCTTTGACAGTTTGACGGGGACGTTAGTTGTGGAGAAAGAGAGAGATGCTGCTTAATTGATTTTTTGACTACTGCCCTTGTCAGGCTGGTGATGTTGACAAGTTGGGAAGGTTGATTTTAGTTACTAGCTGTTTAAGTTGGACATCTACCTCCTATATTATCATGCTGGGCTGCCAGGCTGATGAGGAGATGAAAAAGGTTAACATCGAAAGAAGGCATTGGATTTTTGATAATGAAAGCACTAGGATGTCAGTCTCTGGAATAATGACGGCTTGGTGATACTTACATCATAGTTATCATGACATTTCTTTCGAAGTGAGCTAGATGGTGCTGTTTATACTTGAAGTATACCTGGAGGGGCTTTCGGGGTTTAACGCCCCCGCTGCTGGGTCCGTGACCAGGCCTCGCGGTGGATCAAGGGCTGATCAACCAAGCTGTTACGACAGGCCTCACGTAAAAAAACATACGAATCACAGTCCGGCTGGTCAAGTGCCTGTCCAGCACCTTAATAAAATAATAATAATAATAATAATAATAATAATAATAATAATAATAATTAGGAGTCTGTGGAGACAAAGAACTTTGTCCTTGGAGGCAAAGAGGGGAATGTATGAGAGCATAGTTTTACCAAGGCTCTTATATGGGTGTGAAGCATGGGTGATGAATGTTGCAGCGAGGAGAAGGCTGGAGGCAGTGGAGATGTCATGTCTGAGGGCAATGTGTGGTGTGAATATAATGCAGAGAATTCGTAGTTTGGAAGTTAGGAGGAGGTGTGGGATTGCCAAAACTATTGTCCATAGGGCTGAGGAAGGGTTGTTGAGGTGGTTCGGACATGTAGAGAGAATGGAGTGAAAAAGAATGACTTCAAGAGTGTATCAGTCTGTAGTGGAAGGAAGGTGGGGTAGGGGTCGGCCTAGGAAAGGTTGGAGGGAGAGGGTAAAGGAGGTTTTGTATGTGAGGGGCTTGGACTTCCAGCGGACATGCGTAAGCGTGTTTGATAGGCGTGAATGGAGACAAATGGTTTTTAATACTTGACGTGCTGTTGGAGTGTGAGCAAAGTAACATTTATGAAGGGGTTCAGGGAAACCGGCAGGCCGGACTTGAGTCCTGGAGATGGGAAGTACAGTGCCTGCACTCTGAAGGAGGGGTGTTAATGTTGCAGTTTAAAAACTGTAGTGTAAAACACCCTTCTGGCAAGACAGTGATGGAGTGAATGATGGTGAAAGTTTTTCTTTTTCGGGCCACCCTGCCTTGGTGGGAATCGGCCAGTGTGTTAATAATAAAAAAACAATAATAATAATATCGTTATTTCTACAAGCGCATGTACAAGGTATGTAGTCCTGGCTGACATCAATGACTTATTACAATACAGAAAGCCGCACGTTATGCTGAGCATTTCGGGCAAATTAGGTCAGTTTTGTCCCAGGATGCGGCCCACACCAGTCGATTTACACCCAGTTACCCATTTTATACCGATGGGTTAAAATTGACAGCAGGTGTCTTATGGAAACACGTCCCTAATGTTTTCCAGCCGTACGGGAGATTCGAACTCCGAATCTCAGTGCATGAGCTGAGTGAGCCAGCAACCGAGCCAGGGGTCCACTGGTAATCCCCTTTGTGTATGATGGGAAGAAGTTGAAGTCTTGGGACCCTAACACTTATAGCATACATATATATATATATATATATATATATATATATATATATATATATATATATATATATATATAGATATATATGTCGTGCCGAATATGTAAAACTGGTCAATTAGCAAGAACTCATTTAAATTTAAGTCATTTCTAAAATTTTCTCTTATACGTTTAAAGATATATTTTTTTCGTTAATGTTGATGTAAAAATTTATAATTTTGCACCAAAAGAATCTTAGAAAACTTACCTAACCTTATTATAACAAGAACAATTTATTTTAGCCTAACCCAACTAAATATATTTTAGATTTGCTTACAGTAATTTAATAATAAACAAACACAGCGAAATATATTTTTTTCGTTAGGTTCAGAATGACTTTGGCGAAATTATTGCATACACAAATTTTCACTTGTCCTATCTGGCAAGATGAGCGTTGCTATTTAAGCCAAGATGGCAAGTTCTGCCTATTCGGCACGACATATATATATATATATATATATATATATACATATATATATATATATATATATATGGTATGGTTTGTAAACAAACCATACCACGGGTGGGGTTTGAGCCCGTGGTCAGAGAGTCATGTTGACGGCTTTGAGGGGACTTGAGCTAAAGTTCGTCACGGCCATGCTAGCGGGAGATTCGTCTGTAAAAACTTGCATTTGTGGTCACAGTGGTGCCTATGCTAACCTTCCTATGGTGTAGAAATATACCTTGAGATACCACTGCCACGAATATCCTCGGGCCAAGGCAAACACATAGCTACATGTTGTGTGCTTGGTTCTTGTAGGATAAGTGGCGTAGTGGTAAGGTGATGTGTGCATTGTGCTGTCTCTGGAGGCGGTACAAGGTACGTAGGGTCGAGTCCTGGCCTGCCGCAGTTTGGTAAATGATTTAAATTCACTTGTTTCGTGATTTCATTGCTGTATAGACTGCTTGTTGAGGTGGGTACTCAAACAGGAAGGGGCTGAAATTAATCCTTGAGATACCACTGCCATACAGCACGTAGCCGTCTATATAGCAATGAAATCACGAAACAAGTGATTTTAAATCACTTACTAAACTGCGGCAGGCCAGGACTCGACCCTACTAACCTTGAACCGCCTCCAGAGACAGCACAATACACGCATCGCCTTACCACTACGTACGCCACTGATACTACAAGAACCAAGCACACTACACGTAGCTATGTGTTTGCCTTGGCCCGAGAGCACTCGGGCCTTGGCCCACCAAGGCAGGGGGGCCCGAGAAAGAAAAACTTTCATCATTCACTCCATTACCATCTTGCCAAAGGCACGCTTACACTATAGTTATAAAACTGTAACATTAACACCCCTCCTTCAGGGTGCCGGCACAGTATTTCCCATCTCCAGGACTCAAGTCTGGCCTGTCGGCTTCCCTGAACCCCTTCATAAATGTTACCTTGCTCACACTCCAACAGCATGTCAAGTCCTAAAAAATATTTGTCTCCATTCACTCCTATCTAACATACTCACTTATGCTTTCTGGAAGTCCAAGCCTCCTTTAACCCCTCTCTCCATCCTTTCCTAGGCCGACCCCTTCCCTGCCTTCTCTCCACTACAAATTTATACACTCTCGAAGTCATTCTATTTTGTTCCATTCTCTCTAAATGACCAAATCATCTCAGTCCTCCGCATAATAGTTTTGGTATTCCTGCACCTCCTTCTAATTTCTAAACTACGAATTTTCTGCATTATATTCATACCACACATCACTCTCAGACATGACATCTCCACTGCCTCAAGCCTTCTCTTTGTTGCAACATTTACCACCCATGCTTCACACCCATTGTGGTATGCAAAGAGTACGTAACCTTTATTTGGCGCATGTACACGCCCTCATTTACAGGCTATCTCCCCCAACCAGCGAACCAGGGACTGAGGGTTGACGATGGGGCCCCGTCGTTCAGCCAGTACCCAGGTTCCAGCCAATGAGAAGATGGTTTTGGCATTCGCAGTGGTGTTGTGGGTACCACTCACCTGTCTGCCCTTGTAATTCCCATTCTAGAGCTGGTTGAAGCACGGTCTACTCTCTAGTGACTTCCGTGGAGTGCACTAATACCTATTGTTGTATATAGTGTATATAGTGTACATACTTTTGTTCTAAATTGGTGAAGGATAATATAAGTTAAAAGTTTTCTGCTGTGTTTATTTTGCTCCCTTTACACCCAGGATAACAGCCCTTTGGGACTCCTGGGTTGTACTACCCATATAAGAGCATTAGTACAACTATACTCTCATACATTCCTCTCCTTGCTTCCATGGGTAAAGTTCTTTGTCTCCACAAACTCCTAAGTGCACCACTCACCTTTTTCCCTCTCATTAATTCTATGATTCACCTCATCTTTCATAGACATGTCCACTCCCAAATATCCGAATTCATTCTCCTTTATATTTTTTGCAGGTCTTAAAAATGTTTGGAAACAAGTTCCATCTATGCTTTTGATATTGTCTATTTGCCTAATAAATTAGAAAAATACTTATTTAAGGTTTCATTAAAAATTGGAACTTTATAACATTCGAAATTTGGCACCCTTTACTGGGCAGGCCCATAAATTTATTGGCATCGAATTTTCGCAATTAAACGAAAACTTATTTTTAGAAATCTGTTTATATAGGCTCATTTTGCTTGCATTAAGATACTCTATTGACTTGTAGTAAAGATACTTAGAATTTTGCATTTTCCTATGAGTACCCGGTAAAGGGCACATCAATCCCAAGAGAGTTGTGGCTACTACTGTCACAGCTCTCTTGGGTGACTATGCAAGCTCAGAGACTCACACCCACACACTAAGCTACATCTATACGAGACCCTTATATGGCCACTTATCACATATACACTTCTTGCTCTTTCACTAGCGAATTCTGAAACATGCATTTTGTTGGGCGCTGAGAGTGGTGTGAAGTGACTTTGCCACAAGCGAGTCTCTGCACACCAGGATTGACACACCGGAGCTGAATGTTTTCTGGAAAGAGCTCAGTGACAGGAAGACTGACCCACCTACCAAGACTCATGGACAACCTAACTCAACGAAACCATAATAACACTCTAAACATTTTCCAATCTCTGTATAATCCTGTTCCTCCTCTTCCTCTTTATTCCTAACTTCTAATCTCAACTTTCAGCCCTGCCCTCTGCAGGGGTAGACCTTTGAAGACATCCTTTTTTTACACAGCCAGTCTTCCATATTTCCTTCTCCATCCTATAAAATAACATTGAAAAACAAACAACAGCACACCTGCATATAGTGCACAGACGACACCTACTGACGATGAAGAATTGAGACACTTATGCAACACATGGGAATCTTTATTGAAGAAACGTTTCGTCACAGTGGCTTCTTCAGTCCAATACAAAGTAGAAATGGGTAAGGACAGATGAAGCCACTGTGTGGCGAAACTTTTTTTCAATAAAGATTCCCATGTTTTGCATAAGTGTCTCAATTCTTCAACTTGTCGGTTTTCTAAACCATTCACCACACCTACTGACGATCTTTTGTCGTTCAAAATCCAGACCAACTCCTCAGTAGCGATTCAAGCAGTTACATAGCACAGCTAACAACTCTTTCTTTCTACTTTGTCAACCAACGCCATATGGCTGGGTCTGGCCCCGGCTCTTTCCCTCAGTCTCTTATCATTTCCTCTCTCCCACTACCCAAATCTCTCTTTCGCTCACATGGGTCTTACCTGGGAGTATCCCATCTGTCTGTCTACTACTTGACTGTTGGTTGTATACATCCAGAATGTTTATACCAGTCGTTAGGGTAGGATGAGCAATATTCACATAGACCATGGACTTCATGTATCTGACGAGTTCCTTCTACCTCTTGTTCTGACCTAACATACGTCAGGCTATGGCTGCTGCAAGGTCTTTTCTTCACTTTGCAGCCTCGAGTAATAAGGATGAAAGTGACGGCTTATTGCAATTAATACATCTAACTTTTTAAGCCCTGTCAGAAGGACCAAAATTGAAATTGTTTTCGGTGTCAGCAGGTCTCAAAAAAAAAAAAACTTTTCAAATTCGAGTACGCTTTCCTGGAGGCAGTGAAACCAAAAAAAATCCCGTTTGTGCTTGCCGAGATATGAAGGAGTGAAGTTGAAGGTCGATGACCTACTGACGGTAAACAAACCATACCACGGGCGGGATTGAACCCGCGGTCAGAGTATGGTTTGTTTGCAGTCGTGTCATTACGATTTCGTGAGTCATACTGACGGTATCCTCGGCGATTGAGGTTTTCTATATTTTTTCACCTTTTCCAGAAGCTACTGTGGTCTGTGAGAGGCACATCATGCACAAAGTACTTATATTCACTCGTTATATGGAACACGATACCCTTCACTAATAGTGTCATCAATACATTGTTTACGAATCATTTTAAAACATGTTTACACAAGGTAAATACACACAGGTGCAAATATTCAACGTTAGTGCTGTTTTAACATTTATATGCAGTCCATGTATAGAGACACTGATCATGTTATTAGAAACGTTGCAGTCTGTGGAAGACCTGGAAACACGGCTCCATACACAAAGATACGTGGCCACTGCGCTTTGCTGAGTGCCTTGTGTGTGCACCAGTATAACATCTCTGAACCCATTTCTTTTTGTCTAATGCAGAAAATGTCGTTAGTAAGTGGTCAACAAACTTCAAACAAGAGGGAATTTGGCGTTGAGTTCGGTGCCGTATGTTTTCTGTGGGTGTTGTGACCTGGTATTAGTGTATTATTTGCCTGATGATAGTTAAACAAAAGTGGGCATATGGTCTGTTGCCCGTCCTGATCTGGTACACACTGTATATACATTGAGCATTTGCAATGTCTACAAGATGGAAGAAGAGTTTCATGTACCTATAGTAATTCTTGGGAGCATAATCAGCAAACCAAATATGAATGTCACATTTGTCCACCAAACGCATTTTAGCAGTGTAATCCATGGTAGCAACTTCTCTCAGAAAGGGCTCATTGGTGTTTCTGTTCACTCTCCCAGTGTTTTTCGTTTTGTGGTGGTGAATCGATGTCAACACTGTCACATCACGTTTGTAATGCGACCGAAATACCATGATGTCATTGGATGAAACACCTACACGTCACCAGTACCAATGCCTGTGCTGAACCTGCGTGTTCCAACGTAGTATGCCACACACGTCTGTCGTGTTCACACGCAGGAATTCAATGAGTAAGGTGTTCGTATACCAGTTATCAGTGTATAATATGTTCCCTTTATCAAGATAGGGTTCCATTATTATTCTCACCATCACCTTTGATACCCAGTAACGTCCTGGTAACTTTTAAGGTTTTGCTTTTTGCGTAAATAATCAAATAAAACACAAAGCCGGCTTCACAATCACACAACATGAACAGTTTGACAACATAATGTTTTCTCTTGCTTGGTATATTCTGCCTGAACGACAGTCTACAAAGATAAAAAGGCACAATACCGTGACTGGAATAATGCACAAATAACCCACATATAGGACACTGAAACTTACGACCATAATTCGATCCGACATGGACCATTAACTACGCATACAGTCTGAGGCACCATAACAACAATAACAAAAACATTCGGTGTTCTAAGTGCAGATTATATGTGCATTGTTTCAGTCATATCATTACTGTTCACTCTCATATCTCATTCGAATCTTAACGCCTCTCTCTACCACTGTTTACTTGTAAATGCACGTTTTCTTTTATGCAAGTTACTACATTATTGAGAAGATAGAGTGTACATTGTAAGGAAAAATTGCTCCATTATTGTCTGAATATTATCAGGGCTTAAGTGGATGATGTGTAGTAAGGGGCAGGTGGACACGTATGAGAACAACTGTGTCGTGTCAAGTGACTAGGGAGCAGTAGCTGAGAAGGTCTTGTGGAGCCAGGTTAATTAATTAAGCATAGGCCGTAGGATGTTTTTTCTGGTTTTCTTATACTCTTAAGGTGGCCCTGGCTTGGGCATGGCCCCGATATTTATGTGGGGCCTGTATGAATTGTGTAGAGTACAGAAGTAATAGTTTTTTACCTGCAGGTTGGAGGGTGGAGACCAAATGTTGTGGATATGTGTAATATTCATATCGCCACCCCTCAAGGAAGGTTCTTTGATGTTGGTGAGGGGCTCTTGATTTAGGGAATTGGATCTGTGTTCCAGTTCCCCGAATTAAGCCTGAATGCCTTCCACATCCCCGCCCAGGCGCTGTATAATCCTCCGGGTTTAGCGCTTCCCCTTGATTATAATAATAATTCATATCGCCAAACTTGACTAGTATCAGTGTACTAGTGTTTTATTTTGTAATGTGTGAGATGTGTTGAAGGCAATTTTGTATTTATTATGTAAAATATATGTTTGTGTGTGATAAATGGTTTTGAAAACTGGAAAGTTGAAGAATGATACCCTAATGCATATGTATATATATCTTTCTAAAGGTGAGTTTATCTGTACTTTCTGATAAACCCTACAGTACTGACCACCTGTTTAACATTCTGTGTAGGACTTTACGAAGTATGAGTGGGCTTAGGGTGGCTTATTTTTTAAATGATTTTATATTTACCCATAGATAGATATTTTATCCCCCTTATGTTCCCCGTAACTTCGTAATAACTTTCTTCTGTTAAGAGAAGCTTTTGTTCCTTTACCAGTTGCAACATCAGATTACTGTTCCTTGGAAAATAAAAAGGACTTTTCTTGATGTTCACTGTTCCATATTGGATTTTTTTCCTTGATCTTTATCCTTTGTTACACAGTTGCACAGTTTACACAGCTAATCTGATTAGCAGGCAAGTTACTCTTATGAAAACGGATTTATCCACAGAATGACTTGCTGTTCCATCTGGGATCAATAACATGTTGAAGGATTCCTTTTGTGTCCATCATGAATACAAAATACTAATTACTGAGTCTCCTACACATCCATCTGCTTTTTCAGTAACTTATTCGGACACACTTCCAATATTGTTTTTACTTGGAACCTGTTTGGCCCTCGGTCTTAACTTACCAGCTTGGAACCTGTTTGGCTCTCAGTCTTAACTTAGCAGCTTCGAACCTGTTTGGCTCTCGGTCTTAACTTAGCAGCTTGGAACCTGTTTGGCTCTCAGTCTTAACTTAGTAGCTTAGAACCTGTTTGGCCCTCGGTCTTAACTTAGTAGCTTGGAACCAGTTTGGCTCTCGGTCTTAACTTACCAGCTTGGAACCTGTGTGGCTCTCGGTCTTAACTTACCAGCTTGGAACCTGTGTGGCTCTCGGCCTTAACTTACCAGCTTGGAACCTGTTTGGCTCTCGGTCTTAACTTACCAGCTTGGAACCTGTGTGGCTCTCGGTCTTAACTTACCAGCTTGGAACCTGTTTGGCCCTCGGTCTTAACTTAGTAGCTTGGAACCTGTTTGGCTCTCGGTCTTAACTTACCAGCTTGGAACCTGTTTGGCCCTTGGTCTTAACTTAGCAGCTTGGAAACTGTTTGGCTCTCAGTCTTAACTTAGTAGCTTGGAACCTGTTTGGCCCTCGGCCTTAACTTAGTAGCTTGGAACCAGTTTGGCTCTCGGTCTTAACTTACCAGCTTGGAACCTGTGTGGCTCTCGGTCTTAACTTACCAGCTTGGAACCTGTGTGGCTCTCGGTCTTAACTTACCAGCTTGGAACCTGTTTGGCCCTCGGTCTTAACTTAGTAGCTTGGAACCTGTTTGGCTCTCGGTCTTAACTTAGTAGCTTGGAACCTGTTTGGCCCTCGGTCTTAACTTAGTAGCTTGGAACCTGTTTGGCCCTCGGTCTTAACTTAGTGGCTTGGAACCTGTTTGGCCCTCGGTCTTAACTTACCAGCTTGGAACCTGTTTGGCCCTCGGTCTTAACGTACCAGCTTGGAACCTGTTTGGCCCTCGGTCTTAACTTAGCAGCTTGGAACCTGTTTGGCCCTCGGTCTTAACTTAGTAGCTTGGAACCTGTTTGGCCCTCGGTCTTAACTTAGTAGCTTGGAACCTATTTGGCCCTCGGTCTTAACTTACCAGCTTGCAACCTGTTTGGCCCTCGGTCTTAACTTACCAGCTTGGAACCTGTTTGGCCCTCGGTCTTAACTTACCAGCTTGGAACCTGTTTGGCCCTCGGTCTTAACTTACCAGCTTGGAACCTGTTTGGCCCTCGGTCTTAACTTACCAACTTGGAACCTGTTTGGCCCTCGGTCTTAACTTAGTAGCTTGGAACCTGTTTGGCCCTCGGTCTTAACTTAGTAGCTTGGAACCTGTTTGGCCCTCTGTCTTAACTTACCAGCTTGGAACCTATTTGGCCCTCGGTCTTAACTTAGTAGCTTGGAACCTGTTTGGCCCTCGGTCTTAACTTTCCAGCTTGGAACCTGTTTGGCCCTCGGTCTTAACTTACCAACTTGGAACCTGTTTGGCCCTCGGTCTTAACTTAGTAGCTTGGAACCTGTTTGGCCCTCGGTCTTAACTTACCAACTTGGAACCTGTTTGGCCCTCGGTCTTAACTTAGCAGCTTGGAACCTGTTTGGCTCTCAGTCTTAACTTACCTGCTTGGAACCTGTTTGGCCCTCGGCCTTAACTTACCAGCTTGGAACCTGTTTGGCCCTCGGTCTTAACTTACCAACTTGGAACCTCTTTGGCCCTCGGTCTTAACTTAGTAGCTTGGAACCTGTTTGGCCCTCGGTCTTAACTTAGTAGCTTGTAACCTGTTTGGCCCTCGTTCTTAACTTAGTAGCTTGGAACCTGTTTGGCCCTCGGTCTTAACTTACCAGCTTGGAACCTGTTTGGCCCTCGGCCTTAACTTAGTAGCTTGGAACCTGTTTGGCCCTCGGCCTTAACTTACCAGCTTGGAACCTGTTTGGCTCTCAGTCTTAACTTACCAGCTTGAAACCTGTTTGGCCCTCGGTCTTAACTTACCAGCTTGGAACCTGTTTGGCCCTCGGCCTTAACTTAGCAGCTTGGAACCTGTTTGGCCCTCGGCCTTAACTTAGCAGCTTGGAACCTGTTTGGCCCTCGGTCTTAACTTAGTAGCTTGGAACCTGTTTGGCCCTCGGTCTTAACTTAGTAGCTTGGAGCCTGTTTGACCCTCGGTCTTAACTTACCAGCTTGGAACCTGTTTGGTCCTCGGTCTTAACTTAGTAGCTTGGAACCTGTTTGGCCCTCGGTCTTAACTTAGCAGCTTGGAACCTGTTTGACCCTCGGTCTTAACTTAGTAGCTTGGAACCTGTTTGGCCCTCGGTCTTAACTTACCAACTTGGAACCTGTTTGACCCTCGGTTTTAACTTAGTAGCTTGGAACCTGTTTGGCCCTCGGTCTTAACTTAGCAGCTTGGAACCTGTTTGACCCTCGGTCTTAACTTAGTAGCTTGGAACCTGTTTGGCCCTCGGTCTTAACTTACCAACTTGGAACCTGTTTGACCCTCGGTTTTAACTTAGTAGCTTGGAACCTGTTTGGCCCTCGGTCTTAACTTAGCAGCTTGGAACCTGTTTGGCTCTCGGTCTTAACTTAGTAGCTTGGAACCTGTTTGGCTCTCGGTCTTAACTTAGCAGCTTGGAACCTGTTTGACCCTCGGTCTTAACTTACCAGCTTAGAACCTGTTTGGCTCTCGGTCTTAACTTAGTACCTTGGAACCTGTTTGACCCTCGGTCTTAACTTAGTAGCTTGGAACCTGTTTGACCCTCGGTCTTAACTTAGTAGCTTGGAACCTGTTTGGCTCTCGGTCTTAACTTACCAGCTTGGAACCTGTTTGACCCTCGGTCTTAACTTAGTAGCTTGGAACCTGTTTGACCCTCGGTCTTAACTTAGTAGCTTGGAACCTGTTTGACCCTCGGTCTTAACTTAGTACCTTGGAACCTGTTTGGCCCTCGGTCTTAACTTAGTAGCTTGGAACCTGTTTGGCTCTCGGTCTTAACTTACCAGCTTGGAACCTGTTTGACCCTCGGTCTTAACTTAGTAGCTTGGATCCTGTTTGGCCCTCGGTCTTAACTTAGTAGCTTGGAACCTGTTTGGCTCTCGGTCTTAACTTAGTAGCTTGGATCCTGTTTGGCCCTCGGTCTTAACTTAGTAGCTTGGAACCTGTTTGGCTCTCGGTCTTAACTTAGTAGCTTGGAACCTGTTTGACCCTCGGTCTTAACTTAGTAGCTTGGATCCTGTTTGACCCTCGGTCTTAACTTAGTAGCTTGGAACCTGTTTGGCTCTCGGTCTTAACTTAGCAGCTTGGAACCTGTTTGGCTCTCGGTCTTAACTTAGTAGCTTGGATCCTGTTTGACCCTCGGTCTTAACTTAGTAGCTTGGAACCTGTTTGACCCTCGGTGTTAACTTAGCAGCTTGGAACCTGTTTGGCTCTCGGTCTTAACTTAGCAGCTTGGAACCTGTTTGGCTCTCGGTCTTATCTTAGCAGCTTGGAACCTGTTTGGCTCTCGGTCTTAACTTAGCAGCTTGGAACCTGTTTGGCTCTCGGTCTTAACTTAGCAGCTTGGAACCTGTTTGGCTCTCGGTCTTAACTTAGCAGCTTGGAACCTGTTTGGCTCTCGGTCTTATCTTAGCAGCTTGGAACCTGTTTGGCTCTCGGTCTTAACTTAGCAGCTTGGAACCTGTTTGGCTCTCGGTCTTAACTTAGCAGCTTGGAACCTGTTTGGCTCTCGGTCTTATCTTAGCAGCTTGGAACCTGTTTGGCTCTCGGTCTTAACTTAGCAGCTTGGAACCTGTTTGGCTCTCGGTCTTAACTTAGCAGCTTGGAACCTGTTTGGCTCTCGGTCTTAACTTAGTAGCTTGGATCCTGTTTGACCCTCGGTCTTAACTTAGTAGCTTGGAACCTGTTTGACCCTCGGTGTTAACTTAGCAGCTTGGAACCTGTTTGGCTCTCGGTCTTAACTTAGCAGCTTGGAACCTGTTTGGCTCTCGGTCTTATCTTAGCAGCTTGGAACCTGTTTGGCTCTCGGTCTTAACTTAGCAGCTTGGAACCTGTTTGGCTCTCGGTCTTAACTTAGCAGCTTGGAACCTGTTTGGCTCTCGGTCTTATCTTAGCAGCTTGGAACCTGTTTGGCTCTCGGTCTTAACTTAGCAGCTTGGATCCTGTTTGACCCTCGGTCTTAACTTAGTAGCTTGGAACCTGTTTGGCTCTCGGTCTTAACTTAGTAGCTTGGAACCTGTTTGGCTCTCGGTCTTAACTTAGCAGCTTGGAACCTGTTTGGCTCTCGGTCTTAACTTAGCAGCTTGGAACCTGTTTGGCTCTCGGTCTTAACTTAGCAGCTTGGATCCTGTTTGACCCTCGGTCTTAACTTAGTAGCTTGGAACCTGTTTGGCTCTCGGTCTTAACTTATCAACTGTTTTTCTACAATCATTTAACAAAATCTTGTCACGAATTAAGTGGAAACTCCTCAGAGTTAAGTCCGTGCTTGCATATTTTGCTAATACTTTAATTTGGATAAGAACTATTTAATTGAATAATTAGAGATAGGTAAAATTATACTAATAAATAAAATATAATTATAATCTATTATAATAAAAACAAAAAAAAAAATTACAGATTATAAATTTTACGTTATAAAATAAATTCTCAAAATAATGACTAGATAATTTATAGCTACTGTAACGCTAATCAGAACAATAATCTATAATTGCTATACAGAGAACTTCAGCGGCATCTGAAACAAAAATGTTTCAGACAGAATCCATTTATTTGACAACATCAAAATCCTCTCGGAAAAGTGTCTCCTAACAGGAACCGATTCACACCGTTGTCACCCTGCCAGCCACGGGGCTCAGGTCTTGTTTACCTCCATCTCGCAGGCTGTACAGAAATATTTATATATATATATATATATATATATATATATATATATATATATATATATATATATATATATATATATATATATATATATATATTTCAACACACCGGCCGTATCCCTCCGAGGTGGGGTGGCCCGAAAGGAAAAACGAAAGCTTCTCCTTTTACATTTAGTAATATATACAGGAGAAGGGGTTACTAGCCCCTTGCTCCCGGCATTTTAGTCGCCTCTTACGGCACGCATGGCTTACGGGGGAAGAATTCTGTTCCACTTCCCCATGGAGATAAGAGGAAATAGACAAGAACTAGAAAGAAAATAGAAGAAAACCCAGAGGGGTATGTACATATATGCTTGTACATCTATGTGTAGTATGACGTAAGTGTAAGTAGAAGTAGCAAGACGTACCTGAAATCTTACATGTGTATGAGACAAAAAAAAACACATATATATATATGCAAAACAACCACTGTTAAAGAGAAGTGAAATTCCAAGCGCTTTCTTGACTACTCACATTGTCAAGGAACTATGAAAGTAATACATCAAAGGAGGCCATATAAAGGGTTTAGACCACACCTCACTATCACATCCCACAACAAAGAAACACCTGATGCGGGACAATACCCGACTCATAAGAAAAGAGGAACACTACATTGGACAAATAATAAACCTTAATTCTTGGGTAGAATATTTTGTTAGTGGGATGTCGTAAGGACCTGTCTAGTTGGACCAGCGGACCTACTGCAGTGTTCCTCTTTTCTTATGAGTCCGGTATTGTCGCGCGTCAGGTGTTGCTTTGTTGTGGAAGTTGACTGTGAGGTGTAGTCTAAGCCCTTTAATTGCATACCTATGATGTATTACTTTCATTGTTCCTTGACAATGTGAGTAGTCACGAAAGCGCTTGGAATTTCACTTCTCTTTCACAGTGGTTGTTTTCCATATTTTAAAATCACCTGTTTAATATGATCTTACTGCATTATACATACATACATACATACATATATATATATATATATATATATATATATATATATATATATATATATATATATATATATATATATCTCTCTGTGTATGTGTGTGTGTGTGTGTGTGTGTGTCGTGGCGAGTAGGTAAAACTTGCGATTTGGGCATAAACAGCTCTTCTTGCTGAATAAGGCAAGCGAACATTTGTGAATGCAATATTATCGCAAAACTCATTCTGCGCCTAACGAAAAAAATCTTTCAATGAGTGTGCTTATTGTTAAATTATTGGAAACTTATCCAAAATATATTTAGTTGGATTTCTCAATTAAATTGCTCTTGTTATAATAAGGTAGGGTAAGTTTTCAAAGGTGCTTTTGGTACAATACTATCAAATTTAACATTGATATAAATGAAAAAAAATTCTTTTAACATAAAAGAGAAAATTTTAGAAATTACTTAATATTAAATGAGTTCGTAGTAATTGACCAATTTTACCTATTCGGCACGACACACACGCATACACACACACACACACACACACACGCACACACACACACACACACGCACACACACACACACACACACACACACACACACACACATGCACACACGCACACACACACGCACACACACACACACACACACACACACACACACACACACACACACACACACACACACACACACACACGGCCAGTGAAAGTGACCTTCAAGGCAGAATCGACTCGGAACAGGATCGTGCTGGAGAAAGCACGATTAAGGGACATGCCGGCATACAGGAAGGTGTATCTCAACCGCGACAGAACACAAGAAGAAATGCAGAAACTGAGAGAGATGGTACAAAGGCGAAAGGAGGAAAGAGAGGGGATGGAGAAGACAGACAGGGGATCCCAGACCCAGGAAAAAGATCAAATACAGCCTCCCTCACAACTTTCTATAGAAGCCTCCCAACCAGGTTAACCCCAGTTCAACCAAACACTCTAAACCAAAACACCCATGCCACATCCAATGCCCCCACCCACTGCATTACAAACTCCACCCCCACAGCAACCACCCATAGTTCCTTATCAGGTCTCCCACTTCCACAACCCTAATATACCTCCCAGACCACAGTCTTAGAAAAGAAGTTGAAGGTGTGGTATACAAATGCAGATGGAATAACAAATAAGTATGAAGAGTGGCAAGAAAGAATCAAGTAGACATCCCCAGACATAACAGCACTCACAGAAACAAAACTCACCAGAATAATGACAGATTCAATCTTTCCATCCGGATATCAAATCTTCAGGAAAGACAGAGGGAGGAGAGGGGGAGGAGGAGTTGCACTGCTCATTAAAAACCAGTAGGGGTTTGAGAAAATGGAAGGAATGGATGGCACGGGCGAAAGGGACTGCTTAGTAGGAACAATCCAGTCTGAGGGACATAAGGTGATAATTGCAGTAATGTACAACCCACCACAGAACTGCAGGAGGCCAAGAGAAGAATACGATGAGAGCAACAGAGCAATGGTCGACACACTAGCCGAGGTAGCCAGGAGACCACACATGGGAGGAGCAAAGTTACTAGTTATGGGTGATTTCAATCACAAGGAGATTGACTGAGAAAACCTGGAGCCCCATGGGGGTCCCGAAACATGGAGAGCCAAGATGATGGATGTTGTACTGGAAAACGTCATGCATCAACATGTTAGAGACGCTACCAGAGAGAGAGGAGAGGAGAGGATGAACCAGCAAGACTGGACCTTGTATTCACCTTGAGTAGTTCGGACATCGAGGATATCATGTATGAAAGGCCCCTGGGAGCTAGTGATCATGTGGTTCTGTGCTTCGACTACATAGTTGAGCTCCAAGTGGAGAGAGGAGCAGGAATAGGTTGGGAAAAACCAAACTACAAAAGGGGGAACTACTCAGGCATGAGGAACTTCCTTCAAGACATTCAGTGGGAGAGGGAACTGACAGGAAAACCTGTACAAGAAATGGACTATGTGGCAACAAAATGCAAGGAGGCAGAGGAGAGGTTTGTTCCCAAGGGAAACAGAAATAATGGGAAGAACAGAACGAGTCCTTGGATCACCCAAAGGTGTAGGGAGGCAAAAACTAGGTGTACTAGAGAATGGAAAAGGTACAGAAGACAGAGAACTCAGGAAATTAAAGAGATTAGCTGAAGAGCCAGAAACGAATATGCACAGATAAGAAGGGAGGCTCAGCGACAATATGAAAATGACATAGCATCGAAAGTCAAGACTAACCCGAAGCTGTTGTACAGCCACATCAGGAGGAAAACAACAGTCAAGGACCAGGTAATCAGACTGAGGAAGGGGATGGGGAGTTCACAAGAAACGACCGAGAGGTATGTCAGGAGCTCAACACGAGATTTAAAGAAGTATTTACAGTGGAAACCAGTAGGACTCCAGGAAATCAGAACAGGGGGGTACATCAGCAAGTGCTGCATGAGGTACATATCACCAAGGAGGAGGTGAAGAAGCTGCTATGCGAACTTGACACCTCAAAGGCGGTGGGACCAGACAACATCTCTCCGTGGGTCCTTAAGGAGGGAGCAGAGATACTGTGTGTGCCATTAACAAAGATCTTCAACACATCATTTGAAACTGGGCAACTCCCTGAGGTATGGAAGATGGCAAATGCAGTCCCAATTTTTAAAAAGGGAGACAGACATGAGGCACTAAACTACAGACCTGTATTACTAACGTGCATAGTATGCAAGGTCATGGAGAAGATCATCAGGAAGAGAGTGGTGGAGCACCTGGAAAGAAACAAGTGTATAATTGACAACCAGAACGGTTTCAGGGAAGGAAAATCCTGTGTCACAAACCTGCTAGAGTTTTATGACAAGGTGACAGAAGTAAGACATGAGAAAGAGGGGTGGATCGACTGCATTTTTTTGGATTGCAAGAAGGCCTTCGACACAATTCCTCACAAGAGGTTACTGCAAAAGCTAGAGGATCAGGCCCACATAACAGGAAAGGCACTGCAATGGATCAGAGAATACCTGACAGGGAGGCAACAACGAGTCATGGTACGTGACGAGGTGTCAGAGTGGGCGCCTGTGACAAGCGGAGTTCCACAGGGGTCAGTCCTAGAACCTGTGATGTTCTTGGTATATGTGAACGACATAACGGAAGGGATAGACAAGGAAGTGTCCTTGTTTGCAGATGATGTGAAGTTAATGAGAAGAATCAAATCGGATGAGGATCAGGCAGGACTACAAAGAGACCTGGACAGGCTACAAGCCTGGTCCAGCAACTGGTTCCTTGAGTTTAACCCTGCCAAATGCAAAGTCATGAAGATTGGGGAAGGGCAAAGAAGACCGCAGACACAATATAGTTTAGATGGCCAAAGTCTGCAAACCTCACTCAAGGAAAAAGATCTGGGGGTGAGTATAACGCCGAGCATATCTCCTGAGGCGCACATCAATCAGATAACTGCTGCAGCATACGGGCGCCTGGCAAACCTACGGATAGCGTCCCGATACCTCAGTAAGGATTCGTTCAAGACTCTGTATACCATTTACGTCAGGCCCATACTGGAGTATGCAGCACCAGTTTGGAATCCACACCTAGTCAAGCACGTCAAGAAATTAGAGAAAGTGCAAAGGTTTGCAACAAGACTAGTCCCAGAGCAACGGGGATTGTCCTACGAAGAAAGGTTGAGAGAAATCGGACTGACGACACTGGAGGACAGGAGGGTCAGGGGAGACATGATAACGACATATAAAATACTGCGCGGTATAGACAAGGTGGACAAAGACGGGATGTTCCAGAGAAGGGACACAGAATCAAGGGGTCACAATTGGAAGTTGAAGACTCAGATGAATCAAAGGGATTTTAGGAAGTTTTTCTTCAGTCATAGAGTAGTCAGGCTGTGGAATAGCCTAGAAAGTGACATAGTGGAGGCGGGAACCATACATAGTTTTAAGGCGAGGTATTATAAAGCTCATGGGGCAGGGAGAGAGAGGACCTAGTAGCAATCAGCGAAGAGGCAGGGCCAGGAGCTATGATTCGACCCCTGCAACCACAAATAGGTGAGTACAAATAGGTGAGTACATTTATTTTTTATTAACACATCGGCCGTCACCCACCAAGGCTGGGTCACCCACCAAGGCAGGGTGACCCACCAATGCAGGGTGACCCACCAAGGCAGGGTGGCCCGTGAAAGAAAAACTTTCATCATTCACTCCATCACTGTCTTGTCAGAGACGTGCTTAAACTACAGTTATAAAACTGCAACATTAACACCCCTCCCTCAGAGTGCAGACACTGAATTTCCCTTCTCCAGGAATCAAGTCCGGCCTGCCGGTTTCCATGAATCCCTTCATAAATGTTACCTTGCTTACACTTCAACAGCACGTCAAGTCCTGAAAACCATTTGTCTCCATTTGGTCCTATCTAACACGCTCACGCACGCTTGTTAGAAGTCCAAGCCCCTCGCACACAAAACCAACATTTCCTAGGCCGACCCCTAACCCGCCTTCGTTCCACTACAGATCTGTATACTCTCGAAGTCATTCTATTCTGTTTTAGCCTCTCTACATGTCCAAACCATCTCAACAACCCCTCCTCAGCCCTCTGGATAATAGTTTTGGTAATTCCATAACTCCTCCTAACCTCCAAACTACGAATTCTCTGCATTATATTCGCACCACACATTGCCCTCAGACATGTCATCCCCACTGCCCTCAGCCTTCTCCTTGTTGCAACATTCATAACCCATGCCTCACACCCATACAAGGGCGTTGGTACAATACTCTCATACATTTCCCTCTTTGCTTTCATGGATAAAGTTCTTTGTCTCCACAGACTTATCACCTTTTTCCCCTCGTCAGTTCTATGATTCACCTCATCCTTCATAGATCCATCTGCTGACACGTCCACTCCCAAATATCTGGACACATTCACCTCCTCCATACTCTCTCTCTCCAATCAGATATCCAATCCTCCGTCAACTAATTTTTTTGTTATCGTCATCACCTTACTCTTTCCCATATTCACTTTTAATTTCCTTCTTTTACATACACTGCCAAATTCATCCACCAACCTCTGCAACTTCTCTTCAGAATCTCCCCAAAGCATAGTGTCATCAGCAAAGAGCAACTGTGACAACTCCCACTTTGTGTTAGATTCTTTTTCTTTTAACCCCACACCTCTTGCCAACACCCAGACATTCACTTCTTGTACTACTCCATCTATAAATATATTGAACAACACTGGTGACATCACACATCTCTGTCTAAGACCTACTTTTACTGGGAAATAATCCCCCTTCTTGCCTACATACTCTAACCTGAGCCTCACTATCCTCGTAAAAACTCTTCACCGCTTTCAGTAACCTACCTCCTATTCCATACATTTGCAACATCTGCCACATTGCTCCCCTATCCTCCTTATCATATGCCTTTTCCAAACCCATAAATGCCATGAAAACCTCTTTGCCCTTATCTAAATACTGTTCACTTATGTGTTTTACTGCAAACACTTGGTCTACACACCCCCTACCTTTCCTAATGCCTCCTTGTTCATCTGTTATCCTACTCTCCGTCTTACTCTTAATTCTTTCAATAATAACTTTATCATACACTTTACCAGGTATACTCAACAGACTTGTTCCCCAATAATTTTTGTATTCTCTTTTGTCCCATTTGCCTTTATACAAAGGAACTATGCATGCTCTCTGCCAATCCCTAGGTACCTTACCCTCTTCCATACATTTATTAAATAAAAGCACCAAACACTCGTAAACTATATCCCCACCTGCTTTTAATATTTCTATCTTTAACCCATCAATCCCAGCTGCTTTACCCCTTTTCATTCTACTCACTGCCCCACTCACTTCCCCCACACTCACAACTGGTTCTTCCTCACTCCTATAATATGTTATTCCTCCTTACACTATACACGAAATCACAGCCTCCCTATCATCATCAACAATTAACAATTCCTCAAAATATTCCCTCCATCTTCCCGATACGTCTACCTCTCCATTTAATAACTCTCCTCTCCTATTTTTAACTAACAAATCCATTTGTTCCCTAGGCTTTTTCAGCTTATTAATTTCACTCCAAAACTTTTTCTTATTTTCAACCAAATTTAATGATAACATCTCACCTACTCTGTCATTTGCTCTCTTTTTACATTGCTTCACCAATCTTTTAACCTTTTTTTTTTCTCTCCATATACTCCTCCTTTCTTGCATCACTTCTACTTTGTAAAAACCTCTCATATGCTAACTTTTTCTCCCTTACTACTCTCTTTGCATCATCATTCCACCAATCATTCTTCTTCCCTCCCGTGTCCACTTTCCTGTAACCACAGACTTATGCTGAACACTCTAACACTATATTCTTAAACTTACCCCATACATCTTCTACAGCATTAATTGTATTCTCATTAGCCCACTTGCCCTCCAACAGTTGTTTATATCTTACCCTAACTGCCTCCTCCTTTAGTTTATTAACCTTCACTTCTCTCTTGCTGTTTCCATTTTCCTTGTATCCCATCTATCTTTTACTCTCACAGAAAGAATATACGAGTCGAAAAATCTATAATTTATATAATTTATTATGGTAGTTTATGTTAAATAATATGGAAGTAAGAATGACTAAAAATGTTTATAATAGGATGCAACGGCAACTGATGCCATAATTCAGGCTCTCACAAAATGCTTACTCCCAACAATAAACAAAAGGCTTAACCAAAATATAATTACATCGAAAACGGCATATGCCAATCACATGAGATCACCACGAATCAGTTACCATATACCAGCATAAATAAAAAAAATATCAACTGATATGTTACTTATCGCCACGACATTTCTGATCACGTGAGCTTTGATAGGGAACGATGATCGTCAACTACGACGAATATCCTACTTCCTTACCCTGGAGCAGTGCAGGACCAGGAGTCCTGACATTAATGTACTGGCTACACCATATGGTGTCCTGTTGTTTGCTCTCGGTTGTTCCTTTTTGACTGCTGCTGACAGATGACTCATACATGATTGACTAACGACTAACCCTTTTGGTTGGTTGGTTATTGGTGTTTAAAGCCTATCGACTACACGAGGGGTATTAATGCTGCACGATAACCCCAAAAAAGTAAATCACAGTAGTGCAAGCAACGTAAGAATATCGAGCACAACGAATCGGTAACCTGCTACTGGTTTTAGGCACCCTATTGGCTGAGCCACCCCTCATGGAAGGTTCCTTGACGCTGGTAAGGGGCTCTTAATATAGGGAATTGGATCTGTTCTCCAGTTCCCTGAATTAGGCCTGAATACCTTCAACATCACCCCCCCCCTCCACAACAGGCGCTGTAGAATCCTTGATTTTAATAATAATGATTGACTGGGCCAGCCTCTACCACGTATTCCAAAAATAGCTCCTACTAACATCCAGCACTACATTTGGCTGATTTAAATTTAATCAAATGGCCAGCCATCATCGTTTATCAGTCGTATGACGACAACAGTCAATAACCCGGCTTCCTTAGAGCCCTATGGGGTAAGGATGTTACATGAATCAGTTGACTGACCTTACTTCTTCCATGGAGTGGTGTTAACAAACTGTGACTGAAGTCCATCCAATGCCACGGATGAAACGCTGTCCCATTAGTACATACATTGATCGTTTTCGGAAGCCAGAAACTCTTTTCATATGATTAAGACCCTTGTTAGAACCATTGTCGAATATAATAATACAATTATTTTCGTAACATTGACATTCTTTGCACATTTTCATTTTTGATAAAGTACAGCTGAAAGTAATCACTATAAAAAAAATAAAATAAATTATTCAGTCGTGAGAGCCTCCTTCGGTAGTGACAGATTATTTTATCGCCGCCTGCCATGTTTTTATCCAGGGATTCTTTCATTCCTCCAGACAAACAGTGACCAAGGTCACAGTACTAATCAATCGAGTAATGACGGCTTACGGCACTACAGAGTATGACGTCATCTCCTGTTTGGAGACTTGACTGGTAACTTTCACATTTTTTTCCAAATTTTCTTATGCGCTACGCTAAGGACTGATTGATGGACACTTTCTCAGGGTATTTACTCTCAGCCACATCTTGTCCTTCGATTAGTGTGCTCTGTGATTATAATGTTTTGGTTAGTGTGAATTATATACTTTCTGTAGATAACGAAGGCTCCTCTTTTTTTTGACGACATAATTGATAACTTAATCTTTTTTCAGAAGATTTCATTAACCCTTCTCTCGGTGGCTTCTCACTGAGCCTCATATTTTAGGAGTTTCCTCTCAGCCACCTTTACTCCTTGGGAAAATTCATGGCTCTGTAATGAATAACGATTCTGTTCAATAACAGGAGACACAATCCCAACCTTATAACCCCCCCCCCAAAGAATGCTTCACCGACCCACTTATTACCTAGATTCACACAGGACCTCACGCTGCTAGATATCCATCGCCTCCCACTTCATATCAGCCTCTTTTCTCTTATCATGTTCACATCCGGGCAGACGCGAGAAGCATATGGCAATGCAGAAGAGAACAGCATTCTCTCCTAGGTGATAAGACTTCAAACTTCATTCTCTGGTAAAGTTCATGACTCTATACATAAGGTGCTCACCGGACCACACACTCTGGACATCCTTCCTAGGCCACTTCATGTCCTCTTGCCTTCTTCTGTTCTGGGGAACATCCTGCTAACACCAGGACGTACAGTCGTAGGTCTGCGCGCCTTGACTTACATCTTGTCCTGTGAATATGTCGTTATCGCTCCTACAGTCTTACTTTCAGAGTCAGTACTAATCTAGTCTCTGCATCTCTAACTTCACTTGCTTCCCCTTCACGCTAGACTGCAGTTGCATTTCACTAACTACCACTAACTACACAACAACAAATCTGTCGAAAAGTTTTCTCATTTCCTTTCCATGCTGTCAATTTGCTTTCATCGAGACACTGATCTGTTTGTGTTGAGCGTCTACCATCTTCTGATGGAGTTTATGCATGTTGTCCACTGATTTAACCATTTTTAAAGTGTGTATGTGTGTGTGTGTGTGTGTGTGTGTGTGTGTGTGGGTGTGTGGGTGTGTCAATTTACGTTAAGAAAGATCAGCTTTCGTCATTATATGCACCACACTTACTATCTATTCATTATGTACGTATGATTGTTACGGAGCATATATCATGCGGTTCTTCAAAATTTTAAAGATTTAAAAAGGCATTATGTGACAGAGACTAAACTAGTTCAGATTCGTGATCATCGCATCAACACTATCTGAATAAAATGTCAAAATTTGTAAACTAGAGTTTTCACTAGTCTTCTTAATCCACGATTGCAACTACAGTTCTTATGACAATGTCATGAACTATTATTAGTTACAATCCAAAACGATATAAGTCTGTCAGGGTACCACCTTTTATCTCTATCACTAGTTACGATGTTGCAAGCCTCCGTGACATATATAAATGCCACGATAATTCTATTTATCATTGACTCACTCTTACAGCTTCGTGTAACACTGTCACTATTTACTATGTTGCTGGCAAGCATAGAACATCACTAACGCAGTGCCACCGTTTGTCATTTTATCACTGCCACAGCTTCATTAGACACAATGTCATTAATTACAACGGTGAAAATCACACGTGACAAATTACTTATTCTGACGATATATATTAAGTGTCACTATTCCTCCTAAGAGAGAAGGATCTGGCTATCTGCTAGTAAATGTTACTGGTGTTTCCACTGGCCATTGTCTGGATTTCCAATGGCAGAATGGCTAGGTGACGACGAAGAAAAATTATCAACAACTCTCACCAATATATTTCTTCCTCATTTCGGGTTACTACAGGGTCAACTACGAATCATTGAATGATTAACAAGACGGTGCGAGGACATTGTCCTGGCGAATATAATAAGTACATGACCTAGGTAACCCTAGACCGTTGTTCTGACCACTTCAGATGGTGCTGCTGGCTGTTCCTTGTTGATTGCTATTGAGTCATGACTCGTTGATGACTGACAACTGGCATCCTAACATTACCTTACCCCTGACTTATATAAGGCCATAAGCTCCAGGATTTGCTAGACGAGAAGTCAAAGGATTGTCGATTACTCAAGCACTCCGAACACAGCCCATCAGTAACTTGCTGCTAGCATAGCATAGTATATATCCAGGGAAGTCCCCGAAGAGCAAGTTTGAAGTGGGGACAGGCAAAGAATAGCGCTGGTGTTGAGAAAGAGTCAGGGTAAACGTTGCAGCTGAGCAATCGGGGGCGATCTGAAGAACAGAAGGAGCAGGCAACACTAGAAGGCAGTCATCCAGTGAAGGTCTTGATGAAGCAGGAGAGGGCAGCAGGCAGGGTCACAGGAAAGGGCAGCACACTGTGGAAGTGTTGACAGAGTGGTTAATTAAGGTAGGTTTTATAGTAGAGAAGCCGTTCCTGAATTTCTTGAACAATGTTCTGGAGAGGTTGGATAATTCAACAGGGTTGGTCGTATCGGTTGTGTGGAACTTAACTTATTCCTGGACTTGTTTCGGCTGAAGAGGAATGGTAGTGCTGAGGTGAATGTGCCTATGAGGCCAATTAGCGTACTCCACAGTTCCTTGCAGAGCATGGAACTACTGTAGGATGGAAAGGTGTCCTCTGGCGTAGATGTCAACCTCTTCCTCTTAATCAGAAGAATCTGTTGATTGAGTTTCTATGGCCTTAGAGGCTGCGGCTGGCCGTGAAGAAGGTTGGGAGGCTTAAGATGATGGCAAGCGGGGTAGGTGTATCGGAGTCTTTGACTCTACTACTACTACTACTGCCACCACCACCACTACCTCCCAACTTCATTTCCTACTACCTCTCTTGTCCCGTCCCTGTCTGCTGGCCTGTATATACTGCCTCCTCTCCTTTATGTAAATGTGACTTGTTAAATGGTCCAAGTCGGACCGAAACGTCGCCGTAAGCTCCCCTCTATGTGCGAGTTATTGTGTGATGGAGTCATTAGGTGACTGCTTGACGTCTGGGTAGCCATATAATCAAACTTGTACATCCATGCATCCTACTGAGTCACTGCCTTCATCGCAATCAAACTGCGGCTCCCGCCAAAATCCAGCAGTCTCATTAGTGGACTTGAAGAAGGAACCAGTTTTCGTCGAGCTCGCAACAAGACAATTCGTATTCCATAAGCGAAGGAAGTTGAGTGTGTAGTATTCAGTGAGTGTGATGAATGTATTAAGTGTATTGAGTGTTCAGTATGATTAGTGTGTAGGGAGTGTTGAGTTGGTGTCTTACACGAATAAATGTGTTGAGAGATTGTGTTCAATGAGCGTACGGGTACAATATTGACTAAGTAAAGTGCAGTGTGTTAAGTAAGTAAACTGCAGTGTGTTGAGTGAGTTTCTTGAATACTTTGCTTGAACGCGTTGAGTACATTAGTGTTGATTGTTTTAAGAGAGTGAGTGTTGAGGAATTAGTTTGTCGTGTTGAATGCTATGAGTGATGTGTAGCGTGAGTGAGCTGTTAATAAATGAGTGAATGAGCTGCAGTACAAGGTAAAGCTGAGTGAGAGTCCTGAACGTAGAATATATTTAATGAGTGTGTTGAAGTGTTGTAGGGTGATTATGATAGTGTGGTAGAGTGCGGTGAACCTAATAGGTTGGAGAAAAGTGTGGTGGAGTGATGATGTTCAGTCCAGTTGCATGGCTGTACTCCTCCCAGTGGCTACATGCGTCTAGTTGCATGGCTGTACTCCTCCGAATGGCTACATGTGTCTAGTTACATGTTGTTCTACTGCCAATGGCTACATGTGTCTAGTTGCATGGCTGTACTCCTGCCAGTGGCTACATGTGTCTAGTTGCATGGCTGTACTCCTGCCAGTGGCTACATGTGTCTAGTTGCATGGCTGTACTCCCAATGGCTACATGTGACTAGTTGCATGGCTGTACTCCCAATGGCTACATGTGACTAGTTGCATGGTTGTTCTCCTGCCAGTGGCTACGCGTGTCTAGTTGCATAGCTGTACTCGTGCCAATGGCTACAGACATCTAGTTGCATGGATGTACTCCTTCTAGTAGCTACAGGTATCTACTTGCATGGTTGTATTCATGCCAGTGGCTACAGGTGTCTAGTTGCATGGTTGCACTCCTGGCAGTGCCTAAATGTGTCTAGTTGCATGGCTGTACTCCTGCCAGTGGCTACAGGTGTTTAGTTGTATGGCTGTACTCCTGCCAGTGCCTACATGTGTCCAGTTGCATGGCTGTACTCTTGCCAGTGGCTATATGTGTCTAGTAGCATGGCTGTACTCCTGCCAGTGGCTACAGGTGTCTAGTTGCATTACTATACTCCTGCCAGTGGCTACATGTGTCTAGTAGCATGGCTGTACTCCTGCCAGTGGCTACAGGTGTCTAGTTGCATTACTATTCTCATGCCAGTGGCTAAATGTGTCTAGTTGCATATCTGTACTTCTGCCAGTGGCTACAGGTGTCTAGTTGCATGGCAGTACTCCTGCCAGTGGCTACATGCATCTAGTTGCATGGCTATACTCCTGCCAGTAGCTACATGAGTCTAGTTGCATGGCTGTACTCCTCCCAGTGGCTACAGGTGTCTAGTTGCATCGCTGTACTCCTGCCAGTGGCTACATGTCTAGTTGCATGGCTGTACTCCTGCCAGTGGCTACGGGCGTCTAGTTCCATGAGTGTACTCCTCCCAGTGGCTAAAGGTGTCTAGTTGCATGGCTGTATTCTTTCCAGTGGCTACAGGTGACTAGTTGCATGGCTGTACTCCTGCCAGTGGCTACAGGTGTTTAGTTGCATCGCTGTACTCCTACCAGTGGCTACATGTCTAGTTGCATGGCTATACCCCTGCCAGTGGCTACAGGTGTCTAGTTGCATGGTTGTATTCCTGCCAGTGGCTACAGGTGTCTAGTTGCACGGCTGTACTCCTCCCAATGGCTACATGTGTCTAGTTGCATGGCTATACTCCTGGCAGTGGCAACGTGTGTCTAGTTACATGGCTGTACTCCTGCCAGTGGCTACGGGCGTCTAGTTCCATGACTGAACTCCTCCCAGTGGCTACAGGTGTCTAGTTGCATGGCTGTATTCCTGCCAGTGGCTACATGTGTCCAGTTGCATGGCTGTACTCCTCCCAGTGGCTACAGGTGTCTAGTTGCATGGCAGTACTCCTGCCAGTGGCTACATGCATCTAGTTGCATGGCTATACTCCTGCCAGTAGCTACATGCGTCTAGTTGCATGGCTATACACCTGGCAGTGGCAACGTGTGTCTAGTTGCATGGCTGTACTCCTGCCAGTGGCTACAGGTGTCTAGTTACATGGCTGTACTCCTGCCAGTGGCTACGGGTGTCTAATTCCATGACTATACTCCTCCCAGTGGCTACAGGTGTCTAGTTGCATGGCTGTATTCCTGCCAGTGGATACAGGTGACTAGTTGCATGGCTGTACTCCTGCCAGTGGCTATATGTGTCCAATTGCATGGCTGTACTCCTGCCAGTGGCTACAGGTGTTTAGTAGCATCGCTGTACTCCTGCCAGTGGCTACCTGTCTAGCTGCATGGCTGTACCCCTGCCAGTGGCTACAGGTGTCTAGTTGCATGGCTGTATTCCTGCCAGTAGCTACAGGTGTCTAGTTGCACGGCTTTACTCCTCCCAATGGCTACATGTGTCTAGTTGTATGGCTATACTCCTACCAGTGGCTACAGGTGTTTAGTTGCATGGCTGTGCTCCTGCCATCGGCTACAGGTGTCTAGTTACATGGCTGTACTCCTGCCAGTGGCTACGTGCGTCTGGTTCCATGACTGTACTCCTCCCAGTGGCTAAAGGTGTCTAGTTGCATGGCTGCATTCCTGCCAGTGGCTACAGGTGTCTAGTTGCACGGCTGTACTCCTCCCAATGGCTACATGTGTCTAGTTGTGTGGCTATACTCCTACCAGTGGCTACAGGTGTTTAGTTGCATGGCTGTACTCCTGCTAGTGGCTACATGACTAGTTGCATGGCTGCACTCCTCCCAATGGCTACATGTGTCTCGTTGCATGGCTATACTCCTACAAGTGGCTTTAGGTGTCTGGTTGCATGGCTGTACTCCTGCCAGTGGCTACATGTGTCTAGTTGCATGGCTGTGCTCCTGCCAGTGACTACATGTGTCTAGTTGCATGGGTGTACTCCTGCCAGTGGCTACATGTGTCTAGTTGCATGGCTGAACTCCTGCCAGTGGCTACAGGTGTCTAGTCGTATGGCTGTACTCCTGCCAGAGGCTACAACTGTCTAGTTGCATGACTATACTCCCAATGGCTACATGTGTCTATTTGCATGGCTGTACTCCTGCCAGTAGCTACAGGTGTTTAGTTGCATTCCTGTACTCCTTCCAGTGGCTACAGGTGTCTACTTGGATGGCTATATTCCTTCCAGTGGCTACAGGTGTTTAGTTGCATGGCTGTACTCCTGCCAGTGGCTAAAGGTGTCTAGTTGCATGGCTGTACACGTGCCAGTGGCTACAGGTGCATAGTTGCATGGCTGTACTCCTGCCAGTGGCTACAGGTGTCTAGTTGCATGACTTTACTCCTGCCAGTGGCTACATGTGTCTAGTTGCATGGCTGTACTACTGCCAGTGGCTACATGTGTCTAGTTGCATGGCTGTACTCCTCCAGTGGCTACAGGTGTCTAGTTGCATGACTGTACTCCTGCCTGTGGCTACGTGTGTCTTGTTGCATGGCTGTACTCCTGCTAGTGGCTACATGTGTGTAGTTGCATGGCTGTACTCCTGCCAGTGGCTACATGCGTCTAGTTGCATGGCTGTACTCCTGCCAGTGGCTACAGGTGTCTAGTTGCATGGCTGTATACCTGCCAGAGGCTACATGCGACTACTTGCATTGCTGTACTCCTGCCAGTGGCTACAGGTGTCTAGTTGCATGGCTGTACTCCTGCCAGTGGCTACATGTGTCTAGTTGCATGGCTGCACTTCTGCCAGTGGCTACATGCCTCTAGTTGCATTTCTGTACTCCTGCCAGTGGCTACAGGTGTGTAGTTGCATGGCTGTATTCCTGCCAGAGGCTACATGCGACTATTTGCATTGCTGTACTCCTGCCAGTGGCTACAGGTGTCTAGTTGCATGGCTGTACTCCTGCCAGTGGCTACATGTGTCTAGTTGCATGGCTGCACTTCTGCCAGTGGCTACATGCCTCTAGTTGCATTTCTGTACTCCTGCCAGTGGCTACAGGTGTGTAGTTGCATGGTTGTACTCCTGCCAGTGGCTACATGTATCTAGTTGCATGGCTGTTCTCCTGCCAGTGGCTACAAGTGTCTAGTTGCATGGCTGTACTCCTGCCAGTGGCTACAGGTGTCTACGTGCATGGCTGTATTCCTGCCAGTGGTTACAGGTGTCTAGTTGCATAGCTGTACTCCTGCCAGTGGCTACAGGTGTCTAGTTACATTTCTGTACTCCTGCCAGTAGCTACAGGTGTTTAGTTGCATTGGTGGTTCTCCTGCCAGTGGTTACAGGTGTCTAGTTGCATAGCTGTACTCCTGCCAGTGGCTACAGGTGTCTAGTTACATTGCTGTACTCCTGCCAGTGGCTACAGGTGTCTACGTGCATGGCTGTATTCCTGCCAGTGGTTACAGGTGTCTAGTTGCATAGCTGTACTCCTGCCAGTGGCTACAGGTGTCTAGTTACATTGCTGTACTCCTGCCAGTGGCTACAGGTGTCTACGTGCATGGCTGTATTCCTGCCAGTGGTTACAGGTGTCTAGTTGCATAGCTGTACTCCTGCCAGTGGCTACAGGTGTCTAGTTACATTTCTGTACTCCTGCCAGTAGCTACAGGTGTTTAGTTGCATTGGTGGTTCTCCTGCCAGTGGTTACAGGTGTCTAGTTGCTTAGCTGTACTCCTGCCAGTAGCTACAGATGTTTAGTTGCATTGGTGGTTCTCCTGCCAGTGGCTACATGTGTCTAGGAATCTGAAAAAATGGTGGTGGAATGAATGTTTTTTTTGTGGTGGACTGTGTAATCCTACGGGTTTAGCGTTTCCCCCTTAATTATAATAACAATAATTAATGTTTTGGAGTTAATATTTATAGTATTAGACTAACTGCGGGTGTAGAATCTAGTGTAGTTTGGTATTTAGTGTAGTCTAGTATTGAATGTAGTGGAGTATTTAGTGTTGTGGAATATTTAGTGTAGTGGAGTATTTAGTGTGGTGGAATGAATTTTATTGGAATGTAACGAAGTATGTTGAGATAATGTGTGGAGAGAGTGTGGTGAGTGTGTTGGTCTCAGTGTACTGAAATTAGTGAGATGAGTGAATATGGTTAAGAATGGTCAGTATATTTCAGTGAGTTTGTTGGAGTGAGTGGGTGTAGTTGAGTAAATGTGGCTTATGTGTTTGTTTGTGTGATGGAGTGAGTGTGTTGCAGTGAGTGTTTTGGAGTGAGGGTGGTGGAGTAAGCTGTAGAAAGTGTACTGAGTGTGATGGAATGAGTATAATTGGATGAAATTCTTTTAGTTTGCATGTGGGAGAGAGTGTGAAATGAATGTGGAGGGCAAGTGTGTGGGAGTGAATGTGGAGGAGTATGTGTGTGGGAGTGAATGTGGAGGAGTATGTGTGAGGGAGTGAATGTGGAGGAGTATGTGTGTGGGAGTGAATGTGGACGAGTGCGTGGGAGTGAATGTAGAGGAGTAAGTGTGTGGGAGTGAATGGATAAGGTGCATTTCGAGGAGCGAGCTTGTTGGAGGTAATAAACGAGTGTTTTAAGTGTGGAAGCGTGAGTGTAGTGTAGTGGAGTGTGTTTAGAGTGGTATCTGGAGCATACTTGGGTGAGTGTGGAGAAGTATTTATTGTGGTGGAGTGTGTTGCTTAGTGTGGAGTATTGAGCGTTTAGTAGGGTAGCAGAGTGTGTCGAGATTAGGTGGTTGAATGTGTTGAGTGTGATGAAGTACGTATAGGGAGGTGAGTATGTTGGGTGATGACTTGAGTGTAGCGGAATGAGTGTGTTGAGTGATGACGTAAGTATAGCAGAGTGGCTGTGTTGAATGTGTTTACGTGAGTGTAGTGGGGTGAGTGTATTGGTGTGACTATGTTGGTATGACTTCGTTGAGTGTTATCATAAATACAGTGAGTGAGTGTGTTGTGGGGTGACTGTACTTTGGTGGGAGAAGTGGGTTGAGTGTACTGGGGTGAGTTCAGAGGAGTGTCTTCAGTAGTGGCGTGAATGTAATGGGGCGAGAATGTTTACTGTGAATACGTGAGTGTAGTGGGATGAATATAGTGAAGTGAGTGTTGAGTGTATTGGCGTGAGTACAGCGTTTTAAGTATTTTGAGTGTGGTTGCTTGAATGTAGTAGGGTGAGCATATTAAAGTGAGTGTGTTGTGTATGAGTGGTGTGAGTGGAGAGGGACGAGTTTATTTAGTGAGAAAACGTTTGTGTAGTATAGCAAGTGTAGTGAGTGGGAAGAGTGTGTTGAGTGTGAAGCCATGAGTTTAGTGAGGTGAACATGCTGAATGTGTTGACGTGAAGGTAGTGGAGTGAATATGTTGAATGTTGCAGCGTGTTGCAGTGTGTTGAATGTGGCAGTTCAAGTATGATAAATGTGCTGACAGTATACCATGGGTGTACTGTTTGCTTACTCTTCATACTGTGCTGTAGTGATGCTCTCTTAACACAAGACAAATTTGTGGGATATATTTCGTTAAGGTTGTTTAAACGAAAGTTGTAGAGATTCTGTGGACTGTAATTAGTTAAAGTTTTTTCATTTATAGATTGTGTAAAAAATTGTACACCCTGATTAGAGAAATCTGACAAGGTTACTTATTTAAGTTTTACAGATTTGCTGAGCATGGAAGCTTTAAAATTGGAATTATATAGTAATAATTTTCTATATACACTTACATACATCATTTTATATTTGATTTTACTATCATCAGTGTTAATTTCTAAAACATTTCATTGTTTCTCTTACATATTCATTATACAGGAACTTTAATGAATTAAATATGCAATTGATTTACTTAAAAAATTTCTTTATGGCATCTTTAACGATAAATGTAATGAACCTTAGCGAATTTAGATAAACCTTTAAACACCAAATACAGAGAATTGACATCGTCTAGCACTGAGACTGTGCTCATGGGTGAAGTAAAACGATATAAGTTGGAATGGACTGAAAAAGATCACTCGCTCTCCAAGATTTGATCCGCTTAGCTCAGTCTAAATGAGCCAATTTTTCAAGAAGTGAATCAAGTAATCATTTCGGCTTAGGTTTTATAGGTTGTTCCCAGCTAATAGCCGACGCAGATGGGCTCGGAGAGACTTTCTTCATACACTCGGAGCAAGCCAAGACAGAAGCAGAGAACTAATTTACTTAGAATAGTGGATTATACTGACTCATACGAGTTTATTGCTTCTAAAAAATGAACTGATGTAATAATAATAATAATAATATTAATAATAATAATAATAATATTATTATTATTATTATTATTATTATTATTAAAGTTATTTTTTCAAGGTTATATACACTGAGATGTGTATTTCTCACTATATATATATATATATATATATATATATATATATATATATATATATATATATATATATATATATATATATATATATATATATATATATACGTTTCTTGGGTATTTCAGATCATTGGCTATTTTCCCAAGAAACATAGTTGATAAATCTTTTAAAATTGCTACAAATACTTTTTACAACCCAAAAAGGGACAACCAGCCTTATTCAACTAAAAATATGTTGGTTCTCCCTTACCATGAAAACTTGGTTGATATGCCTTCTCTTCTTAAGACTTTTAATATCAAAGTTGTATTTAAAAATCTTGACATAGTAAAACCACTTTTGATAAAGAATTCCCCCCAAAATGCTGACGGATGTGTCTATAAGATTCCTTGTAAAATTTGCGTTAAAGTTTATTACGGTCAAACTGGTAAAAGTCTCGAACTAAGATTAAAACAACATAAATATAGCATTAGAACTGGACAAGATTCCAATGTTCTATTTATTCATGTGAGAGATTTTAATCATCCAGTTGTTTCAAAAAGTTGAGAAAGTTGTATCAAGCAAGTCCATGTTCGACAGGAATATAATCGAATCTTATTTCATAAAAAGCAGTTTTGAAAATTATATGAATATTTCCTTTGGTTTATATAAATTAGATCCATTTATAATTAATAAAATTTGGGAAGAATTTAATAATACATTGGAGAAATAATAAATCTTAATTCTTGGGTAGAATATTTTGTTAGTGGGATGTCGTGAAGGACCTGTCTAGTTGGGCCAGTGGGCCTGCTGCAGTGTTCCTCCTTTCTTATGGATCTCATTGTCACGCGTCAGGTGTTGCTTTGTTGTGGAATGTGATGGTGAGGTGTGTCCTAGACCCTTTATATGCCAATTGTAAGACCAGGCTTGCAGCCTGTCCAGATCCCTTTGTAGTCCTACCACCTGAACCTCGTCTGCTAGAATTCTCCACATTAGCTTCCCATCTTGTGCAAACAGGGACGCCTCTGAATCTATCCCTTCCGTCGTGTGTGTGTGTGTTTATACTCGCCTACTTGTGGTTGCTTGGGTCGATTCATAGCTAATGGGCCCTCTTTGTTAGGAGCTACTAGGTCCACTCTCTCCCTATATCTCTTAATTATCTCCCTGCAACCGTTCTGACACCTCTTCATGTACCAACACACGCTGTTCCCTTTCGGTCAAGTATTTTATAATCCACTGCAGTGTTTTCTATGCTGTTCCTGCCTGATTCCTTTGAATTTCGATCATTCATTTGTGTGGTACTGTGTCAAAAGACTTCTTACAGTCCAAGAATATGTAGTCTTCCTGGTTGCTCCCTGTGAGCTTTCCTCCTTCCTTCCTCAGCTTGAATACCTGTTCCTTGACTCTTGTTTTCTTCGTGATGTGACTGTTTAACAACTTTGGGTAAGATTTGGCTTTTGATGCTGTCATTCTAGTTTGGCCACCGGACTTCTCCCTTATTCATTCATACTGGTTCTGGCTCATCGGCTCAACTCCTTCTTTTCCTGAATCCTTTGCCTTTTATAATTTTTCCTTGTTCTAATACACTTCGCTATGGCCTCTGTACTCGCGCGTATAAGCTCACTCTGGTCTTCCCTTTGTTTTTGTTGCCTTTTGGTTCGAATTTCTCCTCTGCCTCCCTGCACTGTGTGGTCTGGGGTTTCATTATTTCATTTACTATCTTCCCCCTCTAGCTCTCTTTCCACAGTGTTCCTTATGCAGAAATTACCTCATACCTGTGTAGCCCCCTCTTTTGAAGTTTGGCTTCTCACATCCTTCATGAGGTGCTTCTCTCTCCACTGTTACTTCAACTAAATCTTCGACACTCATGACTGCGTTGTCGCTAGCGTCGAGGTTTCTTCATTTATGATATTATCTATGTCAGAACCACTCAGGGTAAATACACAGTCTAACCTCGCTAGTTCATCCCCCCTCTCCCTGGCTGTGTCCCAGACATGTTGGTGCATGTAATTCCCCCACTACCACCTCCGGCATATTATCCCTCCACATTTCTAATCCCCCGTGTTCTTCGAGTTCTCCCAGTTAACTTACTTTTCCTTAAAGTCTCCCAAGCCCAGCAGCTTCACCGTGCTCATGTAGGCCCTTCAGGCCATTTCACCTAGTGTATCCACCATTGCTCTGTTGTTTTCATAATGATCCTCTTTTGGCCTCTAGCTGTTTAGTAGAGAGTTGTACATCACTGATATCACCACCAAGGGACCCCCAGTCTTTCGAGTGCCTACTGTTTAATAATCATCTTCCTCTCTGTCCATTCCTCCCTCTCCTCGAAATTCTACTGGTTTCTTATATGCAGTGCTACTCCTGTTCCCTCGGGTTTTCTTCAAAATCTTATGTCCAGCAGGGAAGATCACGCCTGTTATTATCTCTGTCAGCATTGTCTCTGTGAGTGCTATAATATCTCGGAATGCCCATCATTCGGTCGTACCACCCCACACTCCTATTCGTTATTCTATCTACATTAGTATACTATACTATTAGTTTCCTTTCCACTTGTGAGTTCCTGGATTCTTTATCATAGTACATGGGTGTAGGGGGTGGGATTGGTTGGTGAGGTTGTGTGTAAGGGAGGATGGATGGAATTTTTGCCTGGAGTGGGTCAGTATCCTGGACGTAGACAGGGACGAATGAGGAAGTTGGGTAGAAGGGAGAAATTAGATCTGGGGGTTGGAGGAAGGGGTAGGTGTGAGGAGGGTTCTTGTGCTGGTGGAAATGGGATCTAAGGGTGAGGAGTGTGTGTGTGTGTGTTTTAGTGAGTGTGTATGTGAGAGCAAACGAATGTGCGTATGTGAGTGTTTGTGTGTTTGTGTGTCTGTGTTTATGTGTACACTAACCTATTTGTCGTTGCAAGGGTTGAGTCATAGCTTCAGACCTTGCCTGTTTGCTGGTCGCTACTACAGCCACTGTTTCACTATTCCAAGAGCTTTATCGTACTTCTTCTTATAGCTATGAATGAACCCTGTCTCCACTACATCACTCTCCAGATTGTTCCACTTCCTGAGAACTTTATGACTGAAGAAATACTTTCTAACATCCCTGTGACTCATCTGAGTTTTCAGCTTCCAGTTGTGACCACTTGTTGCTGTGTTCCATCTCTGACATACTCTTTCCCTATCCACCCTGTCAATTCCTCTGAGTATTTTATATATTGTTATCATGTCCCCCTATCTCTCCGGTCCTTAAGTGTCATCAGGTTGATTTGCCTTAACCTTTCCTCGTAACATATACCCTTTAGCTACGGAACTAGTCTTGTTGCAAACCTTTGCACTGTTTCTAATTTCTCGACGTGCTTGAGCAGGAAGGAGTTCCATAGAGGTACTGCAAACTCAGATACGGGCCTGACGTTAACGGTGTACAGTGTCTTGAATGACTCCTTACTCTGTTGTATAAATACTATTCTTGGGTTTGCCAGGCTCCCATATTCTGCAGCAGTTATTTGGACGATATGCTCCACAGGAAATATGCTCGGTATGATACTCACCCAAAGATCCTTTTCCTTGACTGAGGTCTGCAGCCTTTGACTCCATAGCGAGTACTCCATATGAGGTCTTCACTGACCTACTCTAATCTTTAGGAACTTTGCACTTGGTGGGGTTAACTCCAGGAGTCAGTTGTTGGGCCAGGCTTGCAGCCTGACCAAATACCTGTGTAATCATATCTGATCCTCGTCTGCCTGAATTCTACGCATTGGCTTCACATTCTCTGCAAAGAGAATGTCTTTCGTCAAGCCTTTCACATATACCAGTAACAGTAGGGGTTCTAGGATAGACTCTTAAGGAACCCCGTTTGTCATATGCATCTTCTATGACACCTCGTCAAGTACCATCACTCTCTGTATTCCCTGATGCAGTGCAGTGCCTTTTCTCTTATTCCTTTCTGCTCCTCTAGTTTTTGCACTAATCTCTTGTGCGGAACTGTGTCAAAAATCCTCTTACCCCTCGTTCTTCTGTTACTCCTGTTACCATGTCGTAAAATTTTACTCCAGTAGATTTGTGACAGAATTTCGTTTACCTGAAACCGTGCTGGTTATCGTGTATAAGGTCATTCCTTTTTAGGTGCTCCACCACTCTTCTGATATGCTTCTTTATGACTTTGCATACTATTTATGTCAGTGACACTTGTCTGCAGTTTAAGGCTGCTTATCTCCTTTCTTAAAAACTGGGAGCACATTTACTATCTTCCACACCTCAGGTGGTTGACCACTTACGATAGATGTGTTGAAGATTGTTGTTAGTGGCAAACGTAGTGCCTCTGCTCACTCTCTCAAGATTCATGGAGAGATGTCTGGTCCCACCGCCTTAGAGGTATCTATTTTCCTTAGCAATCTCTTCACCTCCTCCTCGGTTTTGTGTGTAGTGTGTCCACCAATTGCTGGAGTACAATACCATTCTGATTTTCTGGAAGCCTTTCTGTCTCCACTGAAAATATCTTCACAAATCTCGTCTTCAGCTTCTAACTTACTTCTGTGTCACTTTTTGTGATCTGTCCTCCTTCCTTCCTCAGCCTGATTGCTTGATTCTTGACTCTTGTTTTCCTACCGATGTTGCTGTACAACACCTTTGCGTCAGATTTGTCTTTCGATGCTTTGTCATTCTCGTAATGCCGCTAGACCTCCCTCCTTATCCATGCATATTCGTTTCTGGCTCTTTGGCTGTCTCTTTATTTTCTATATTTTTTCCATTCTCTGTCGCCTTGAGCTTTGGCCTCTCTGCGCTTCCGGGTGAACCAAGGGCTCCTAATTTTTCCGTTGTTTCTGTTGCCCTTTGGGTACGAACTTCTCTGCCTCCCTGTACTTTATGGTTATGTGTTACACCATTTCCTTTACTGTGTTTAACTTCAGTTCTCTTTCCGCACTGCACCTCTTGCTGGAATTACCTCATGCCTGTGTAGTCCCCACTTTTGTAATTTGTCTTCTCTCGTCCTCGAGCTGCTTCACTCTCCACTGCTAGCTCTACAATGTATTCGGACCTCCGGACCAAGTGATCTCTGGTTCCTAGGGGCCTTTCATTTGTGTTATCCCCTAAGTCTGAATTATTCAAGGTGAATATGAGGTCAAACCTTGCTGGTTCATCCTATCTTCTCTCTGAAAGTATCCGTAACATGATGATGCATGAGGTTTTCCGGTACTGCCTCCACCATCTTAGCCCTCCACGTTTCTGGGGCCCCGTGTGGCTCCAGGTTTTCTCTGCCAATCAACTGGTGATTGAAATCACCCACAGCTGGTAGCATAACCCAATTCATATGGGCCCTTCTGGCCTACCTCAGCTAGTGTGTGTGTGTGTGTGTGTGTGTGTGTGGCCTCACCTATTTGCACTTACCTATTTGTTAGGTAAAAGAATACAATTACAATTAATGTGACATTTTAGTGTGGCGACGTTTCGCTCTCAAGGAGCTTTATCAAGCCATTACCGTCTTTATAAGGCTCCTGGAGAGCGAAACGTTGCCACAATAAAATGTCACATTATTTGGACTTGTGTCCATTTACCTAACATATTGTCGGTAATTCTATCAACATTTGCTGTTGCAGGAGTCGAGTGACAGCTCCTGGCTCCCACCATTTGTGGGTCGCTACTAGGTCCACACTCTCCTTAGCTCCAGTAGTATATCGCACCTATTCTTAAAGTTAATTACATATCCTGTCTCCACTACATCACACTACAGATTGTTTCACTTCCTGACAACTCTATGGCTGAAAAATACTTTCTAACATCCCTGTGACTCATATGAGTTTTCAACTTCCAGTTGTGACTCATTGTTACTGCGTCACATCTTTGAAACATTTTGTCCCTATCCACATTGTCAATTCCTCTCAGTATTTTATATGTTGTTATCATGTCCCTCTATTCCTTCTGTATTCCAGTGGTGCCATGTGTGTGTGTGTGTGTGTGTGTGTGTGTGTGTGTGTGTGTGTGTGTGTGTGTGTGTGTGTGTGTGTGTGTGTGTATGTGTGTGCGTGTGTGTATGTGTAATTCTCTAGTATATGAGAAAAAATTAGAAGTAAGACGGTAAGAATTGTTGGGAAATATATGCTATGTAAATTATATAATATTTTCTGTTGAAATGTTGATGTGAATGTGAATGTGAATGTGAATGTGAATGTGAATGTGAATGTGAATGCAAAAGAACTGCATATAAAAGTTGTGTATGTCCTGAATCCTTATTGGAACGTATTAATGTTGAAGTCAATAAACAGAAGTTCTTTTTTTTTTCATTTATCGACCTAGGGAATGAAAATGATAAAAGTGTATAGGGAAGCAATATAGTTGGTGTAGAATATGTTTGGAATAAGTGGATAGGTGGTAAAAGCTATAAATGACTTTTACGAGGAGTGTGATGCTCAGGTTATGGTGTGTTGGAAAGACAGTGAATAAATTTTGCAGTAAAAGTTGCGTTATTGTAAGAAACACTTCAGCCACTCCTGCTACTTTTATCGTACTAAACCCAAATCTGAACATGTTTACGGACTCCTGTAGACGCATAAACGCAACGTTCTTTAAATGCCTCATCAATTCCGTGATCGGTAGTACACCCCATAAACTGCTAGGCGTTTTAACCATTCACCAATCCAAAATCTTGGGCAGAGTCAGAAGTTGACACTTAACTTAATGATTGGTGTAAAGATAAGACTACCGTCGACAGTAGTCTATAAAAACCAAACTTTGGAATAGCTATGTTGTCACCTATATGCCAAGTATTAGCCAATATTTACTCTGAGCACCTGAGATTTCAACATCGCTCAGTTAAGAGACATGTAATACAAGAGAGTCCTAATTATGAGAGAGAGAGAGAGAGAGAGAGAGAGAGAGAGAGAGAGAGAGAGAGAGAGAGAGAGAGAGAGAGAGAGAGAGAGAGAGAGAGAGAGAGAGAGAGAGAGAGAACATTCCCTTTTCATGGAAGGAGACAGTACACTGAATATATATGGAAAATCCACCAACAATAATGTCCTGATACATTATTTCTCCCACCAAGACCTCAAAACTAAACGAGAGAATATCTTGAAATGCTCTCTCCGAGCACTCATTATTTGTATCGACGAATATCTTTCTAAAGAACTTACATATTTTGAAGATAATAATGCTACTCTCAAATTCCCATCTCACATTATCTACTCTTGCAAGGAGAAACTCTTCCTTATAAACAGCGCAGCCAGAGACAACGGGTCATGCCCTCATGGCAGACCACAAGCTATCACTACCGATCTCCTTATGCGAAAAGCCGATATGGGCGTGGCAGTCTCTATCCGACACCAGAAAATCTAGACCAAGAACTGCCTCCATATTAGACAGGCAGTCAGTATAAACTCTGTCGGAGAGACCGGTCAAGATCTTCTAACACGCCTTCAGGAACGCAAATAAGTCTGTTGGATTTATAAAATTAACACTAAATGCATAGCTATTATTCATTCTCACATCATGAACCGGGGAGACCACACCAGGTACTCACGAGAATGACAGGGCCATATCTAGAATATCAGAGGCAACCACAATCTATCCAAATAACATTAGTGCTCAGCACAATGAAAAGTTCATGTCGGTTCAACCCATTTCCTACATCTCCATGATTCCTGCAGTAAACATCATAAACCTTGCCCTGTCACCTTGGTTCCTTTACCTACTCTCGACAACATCTGACCTCACCTTTATACTTGTCCTCACCTTTGACTTGTTTTTCTCCGAAGCTGATTTGAGGACGCCCGTATCTTCACCAGGCGGTGAATTTCCTTTTTGTACATGCATAACAAATCCCAGTTTTGGTGAAACATCGTACAAATAAGTTTACCTGTTTACAATATCGGCTTACAGCTTTGTTTACCTTCTAATCCTTCGGTTAGCTGGAAAAGTAGGTTGAGTCTGTGTAAGTCTTACAGAATGGGCTAAGATTACTACAGAGTTTTCGGTTTTTGTTTTTATGTTTTGTATCTGTTACTTGCAAAACAGGTTTCTTCCATAAATACATTATTTCAAGTATTTGAGGAATTATTATTTAAATATAATAATGGTTAATACACTTAATTCTTATAATATTAAAATTAATTATTTCAGATTGCGGCGACTGAACTCACTAACTGCTTTTCATGAAAAAGAAAATGAATACATATAAAATGGAAAGAGGCAAATATTTAATGGTCCCGTAAAATTTTATTTGATATTACTACAAGAAAATCGAGGAGTAAGCAATATTATTGTTCAGTTTTAAATCTGCGAGAGGAGTTAGTGAGGCTTGCCATGCCCTAGGCAGGCTGTCTCCCACTCCCTCCCACTCTGTACATCAAATCAGGAAAGTGTCCCTCGGCGCCCCAAGTCAAAATATCTGATCGTTCCTTCACCTCTTTCCAGTTACGTGGTAGCCAAATGCGGGTGTCATTCCCGTAGAGTTTTATCGTGGGTTTGCACTCTGGTGCAATTTTGTCATCCCTTGTCCGACCCTTGCGAATCTTGTCGCCTCCTTACATACTTTCCTCTTTATCATCACCCTTGCCTTCTTCCTTCCTCTTTCTCATACCTATTTCTTCATATTTTCTCTTCTCTTCCCTCATCCTTTTTCATCTTCCATCACCTACCCCTCCCCCTCTGCCTCTTCCACACCAGCTTATCCCAAGAGATCAACTCGAGTCTGCGAGAGCGTTACAAAATATATGAAAGAGAAGAGAGAGATACAAGGAAGTGCTGGGATGAACTTTTATTTGTGCAAATAAAATGAAAGTAAAAGTAGATGGAATATGACCATGTGAGTATCACTACATGGATTACACTGCAGGGATTACACTGTAGGCATTACACTACATGGATTACACTGCAGGGATTACACTGCAGGCATTACACTACATGGATTACACTGAACGGATTACACTACATGGACTACACCGCAGGGATTACACTACATGGATTACACTGAACGGATTACACTACATGGACTACACCGCAGGGATTACACTACATGGATTACATTGCATAGATTATACTACATGAGTTACACTGCAGGGATTACACTGCATGGATTACACTGCAGAGATTACACTACATGGATTATACTGCAGGCATTACACTACATGGATTACACTGCAGGGATTACACTGCAGGCATTACACTACATGGATTACACTGCAGGGATTACACTGCAGGCATTACACTACATGGATTACACTGCAGGGATTACACTGCAGGCATTACACTACATGGATTACACTGCATGGTTTACACTACATGGATTACACTGCAGGCATTACACTACATGGATTACACTGAACGGATTACACTACATGGACTACACCGCAGGGATTACACTACATGGATTACATTGCATACATTATACTACATGAGTTACACTGCAGGGATTACACTGCATGGATTACACTGCAGAGATTACACTACATGGATTATACTGCTGGATTACACTACATGGATTACACTGCAGGAATTACACTACATGGATTATACTGCAGGGATTACACTACATGGATTACACTGCAGGAATTACACTACATGGATTACACTGCAGGAATTACACTACATGGATTATACTGCAGGGATTACACTACATGGATTACACTGCAGGAATTACACTACATGGATTACACAACATGTATTAAATTACATGGATTACAATAAGTGGATTGCACTTCATAAATTACACTACATGGATTACATTGCACAGATAACACAACATGGATTACACTACATTGATTGCATTACATGGATTACACTACATGGATTACACTACACGGATTACATTACATGGGTTACATTACGCTAAATGCACTACACGGATTACATTACATGGGTTACATTACACTGAATGCACTACACGGATTACATTACAATGATTCCTCTACATGGATTACCCTAAATCGATTACACTAAATGAATTACACTACACTGATTCCTCTACATGGATTCTGCTACATGGATTACATTACAAGGATTACCCTACATGGTTTACCCTAAATGGATTATACTACATGGATTACACTACACGAATTACTCTACATGGATTACTCTACATGGATTACACTACATGGATTACCTTGCATTGATTCTACAACATTTATTACATGACATGGGTTACACTACATACATTTCACTGTATGGATTATAGTGCATACTTAAGCAGTGTACTAAGTCACAATGTTCACCATAGTATGGTAATAACACTCCCAGTTGGTACATGATAAGGTTATTATTAGTTACTCTTTAATTCATTGGTTAATGACAGAGCAGAGACGAGAAAAATGACTGGTGTTAAGGGTAACCTTGTGGTACGTTTCCTCGAGGACAAGATGTTATGACTCGTCTCCCTGTGGGTGATCGCTAGCTTTCATCCTCCTTTTGCCCTCCATCTCTCCCTCCGGCTCTCCCTCCCTCTTTCCTTCCCATGCTCCCACCCTCACTCCCTCAATTCTCCCTTCCGACTATCCCTCCCTAACTTCGCTCTCTCCCTCTGCTTCCCCACTCCAGCATCCTCCCCAGGCGCACTTTGGGAAATAAGGTCACATCAATCCCGACATATTTCTCTCCTCGGAGACCCGAACCGACACTCTCTGATGCGACTTCGAATTTTACGGTGAATGTATCCGATACGGCTGGGACCTCGCCAGCGGGGGTGAGGCCAGGGAGATGTGAAGCCTGGGGGAACACCGGAGGGGGGGAGGGGGAGAAGGTTGAAGGTTGCTGGCAGCTGTGCTGGGAGTGGTGAAAGGTGACAGGGGTGGTGGCAGTGGTGAAGGGTGACAGAGGTGGTGAGAGTGGTGAAGTTTGACAGAAGTGGTGGTTGCGATGAAGGGCGACAGAGGTGGTGGCTATGATGAAGGGTGACAGAGGTCGTGGCTGTGATGAAGGGTGATTCAATTTAATTCAATTCAATTCAATTCAAGTTTACTCTCTGTAAGGGTTACAATGTGGGGTTTACAGGTTTTGGGTATTGTGTGGTTTACATGTTATGAAATACTAATTACAGAGGGGGCCACTAGGACACCTAGCATGGCTAGGCCTTTCGAGCAGACTTAGATAAAATCTTAACATTAAATCCTTACAGATTATGGTATTAAGGCTAAGTGACTACATCATAATTTGTGAGTTTAGCAATGTGAATGCTTTTGTTTTGGCACAATACAAGGTGTCTATCTTGGAGTATAATAGGCAAACTTATGACTAGTTAGGATTTATTATTTTAAGAATAGTATTTCTGGGTTTATAGTCAGTGGGTGAGTGAGTGTAATTGTGAACCACCAGGTGGTTATCATGCAGTTAGTTGTCGGGGTGGATCAGGGAGATAAGATGTTTTCTAACTGTAGTTTTGAAAGTAATGAATGTGTCTGCAGTTCTAGAGTTTTCAGTTAGGGTGTTCCAGATTTTAGGTCCTTTGAAATACATTGAATTTTTGTAAAGGTTTAGTCGAACACGGGGAATGTCATAGAGATGTTTGTGTCTGGTGTTATGCCTGTGGATCCTGTCACAACTATTAAGAAAGCGTTTTAGTTCAAGGTTAATATTGGAATTTAAGGTCCTGTAGATATAGATTGCACAGTAGTAAGTGTGGATGTTCTGAACTGGGAGTAAGTTTAGATCTATGAAGAGTGGGGGGTGTGTGTTGCCAGGGATGGGATTTAGTGATTATTCTTACTGCGGCTTTTTGTTGGGTTATTATTGGCTTAAGGTGTGTTGCTGCAGTTGAACCCCAAGCACAGATAGCATAGGTGAGGTATGGATATATAAGTGAATGGTATAGTGTGAGAAGGGCAGTTTGCAGTACGTAGTTTCGTATCTTGGAGAGGATCCCCACCGTTTTGGATACTTTTTTTGTTATGTGTTGGATATGGGTGCTGAAATTTAGGTTGTTGTCGAGGTATAGGTCAAGGAATTTGCCCTCATTATGTCTGGCAATTAGAGTGTTGTCGATCTTAATGTTAAGTTGCGCAACACCTGCTCTACCAAACATAATATAGTAGGTTTTGCCAGTGTTAAGAGTAAGTTTATTGGCTGTAATCCAAGTCGATATTTTGAGCAGCTCCTCGTTAACAATGGTGTTGAGGGTGGCAAGATTAGGGTGGGAGATGACATAAGTCGTGTCGTCAGCAAAGAGAATGGGTTTCAGGTGTTGGGATATGTTTGGAAGATCATTGATGTAAATGAGGAAGAGCAGGGGTCCAAGGACACTTCCCTGCGGAACTCCAGTATCAAGTGGCCGTATTGATGAGGCTGTGCCTTTAAAGGTGACATACTGATACCTATTAGAAAGGTAGGATTTAAAATATGCAAGCGCATGGCCTCTTATACCATAGTGGTCAAGTTTGTGGAGTAGGATGCCGTGGTCTACTGTGTCAAACACTTTTCTTAAGTCAATAAAAATTCCTAGCGGATATTCCTTATTTTCCAATGCTGTGTAAAGCAGGTCTAGTATTTTTATAATTGCATCATTAGTGCTTTTATTTTTCCTGAATCCAAATTGGCAGGGGTTGAGTATGTTTTTTGACGTTATAAATGAATATAGTCTCCTGTGCACGAGTTTCTCGAAGATTTTGGATAGCAATGGTAAGTCTGATATTGGCCTATAGTTGTTTAAGTCTGTAGGGTCACCACCTTTATTTATTGATGTAGCCCTTGCTGTCTTGTGTAGTGTCGGGAAAGTGCTAGTTTCTAGTGACTTGTTAAAAAGTAATGTAATAGCATGCGAAAGGACATGGGCCGCTCGCTTGTACAATAATGGTGGGCTGTGAGACAGATTCCCCGAGTTATTTTTAAGTGACTTTATAATCGCGGTGACTTCCGTGGGCTCAGTTGGTACAAGATAGAAGGAATTTGGGAAATTCCCATCTAGGTAGTCCCCGGCACGGGCATTGGTACGTGGGATTTTACTGGCGAGATTAGATCCTATGTTTGAGAATAAGTCGTTTATCTTGTTAGCTGTATCAGTGGGATGCAGTGGTGTTTCATGAGGTTTAGTTAGAACAATATTCTTGTTTTTTTCAGTTTGTGGGTCCCCAAAATCTGGGAAAGTGTTTTCCAGGTCTTTTTTTATATCTCCTCTTGTGTCAGTGAATCTACTGTAGTACAGTTGTTTGGCTTTCTTTATTAATTTGGTGAGAACTGTTGAATATTGTTTAAGAATATCTTTGTGTATTAAGCCCTGTCTATATTGCTTTTCATATTGGTGTTTCTTATCAATGGATTTCAGAATGCTGCTGGTTAGCCATAGGCAACCAAGCCGTTTATTCGTGATCTGTTTCGTTTTTATAGGACAATGTTTGTTGTATAGTCTAAGTATTTTTGTTAAGAAAAATGTCTGTCCAATCGTCAATACCATTGGCATTGGAGAATTCTGTAGCCCAGTCAACAGTCTCTAGGTCTACTGTGAAATTCCTTATTGAGGCCTCGTCATGGAGTCTAAATGAAACTTTGTTGTATTCGAGTGGCGGCTTACTAATGTTTGTTAAGAGGAAGGTTGGGTAGTGGTCAGTAGTGCTGTCTGTGATTATCCCTGATTTAAGGGGGGGCTAGTATATTGGTCCATATGTGGTCTATTATGGTTGCACTTGTCTCAGTCAGCCTGGTTGGTTTAGTTATTGTTGGTATGAGAAGTGGGTTGTTCATATTGTTGATGAAATCAGTTCCAGTCTGATCATCTGGTAGGCCAAGGTTGATATTGAAGTCTCCAGCTAAGAGAAGGTGGCGCTTGTTCATTTGTCTGTTTGTTATTAGTGGCTTTAGATTCTCACTGAAGTTTGGGATGTTTGTGTAGGGCATCCGGTAAATGGCACCGATTGTTGTAGGTGTCTTGAGGTTTTTACAGTAAAATTAGCAAAAATGTATTCCCCATATTCATCACTAAAGCAATTAGTGCTAATACAAGATAGTTGTAAAGCAAAAGGACACAAGTGCAACTAATGTGACATTTTATTGTGGCAACGTTTCGCTCTCCAGGAGCTTTATCAAGCCATTACAAACAATACAAGGACACAGAGGGTATGTGTAGCCTCAGAGTGAGGTGCAATACTAGTGGTAGTAGTAGTAGTAGTGATAAAAGTAGTAGTAGTAGTAGTAGTAATACAATATGGTAGAGCAATTAATTCTTATATGAGTAAAAGGATATAAAAGCTATTACTTGGGTAACATAAAAATAGGTTGGACAAATATAGAGTGGATAGAGGAAGCCTGTTTCAGTGTTCACTCTCTGTAATGTGCTTTGTGTAGTATAACAGGAGAGACTATGTGATGGCAGGGTTTACTGTTTTCAGGAGGATTCTTGCTAAGACTTCATACATGGTGAAGCTGCCGTTGTTTTGTTTAATTGTATTCGAAACAGCGATCAGTACTGATTCGAGGCACTTGCGTCTGCGGAAATTAGTTTCTTTGATCACTAATTGGGCGTCCCTGAATTTCATGAGATGACTGGTGGAATTTCGGTGTTGTACACAGGCGTTGTTCACAGGCGTTGTACACAGGCGTTGTTCCATGTATTGTTTGTAATGGCTTGATAAAGCTCCTGGAGAGCGAAACGTTGCCACAACAAAATGTCACATTAGTTGCACTTGCGTCCTTTTACTTTACATATTGTCGGTAATTCTACAAACTTTATTACAAGATAGTTGGTTAGAGTAATAGATTGCAGTACCACCCCCAACTTGGTATGGTCTGCAGTTGTGGATTGCTGTGTTTTCTGGTAGTAGGTAGATGTCTATTGTGTCCTGCTTAAGCCAGGTCTCAGTAAGAATAATGCAGGAGAAGGGTGTCTTTAGTGACTCAAGAAGTGTCAGGAGGTCATCATAGTGTTTGCTTAAGGACCTGATGTTGTAGTTAAGAACTGATAGACTTTGAGCAGTGTTCAGGATAGTGCTGGCTTGTGATGCTGTGTAATAAAGGCAGTTACTTTCCAATAAGTTTTGATTGTGTGTTAGATTATGGAGGTTTAGATCAGGGTCAACGTGATCATTCATCTTTTAGGTTTAAATAGTGGTTGTTTATATCCTGTATTATGTGGTGAGTTCAAATACTGATTTCTGTAGTGGTGGGAGGTTTGGATAAGTATACCGCTAAATCACTTTGGTCATATAGAGTATAGTCACTAATAAACATAATGAAATTGATATTGTCTATGTGTTGTGATAGAATGAGATAAAGTACAACTAGGTATAAACTAATACTATAAAAAAAACAAATTACAAGTGGCACCAGACTCACTCTTGTAATGCACTAACGTCTAATATAATGAATTCAGTGTTGTCTATGTATTGAGCTAGAATGATCTAAAGTACAACTAGGTATAGTTAGTTTAGGTGTTGTCTATGTATTGAACTAGAATGAGCTAAAGTACAACTAGGTATAAACTTATAATATAAAAATACAAATTAAAATGGTACTTGCAATTGCACTAGGGTCTGGTATAGGTTGTTAACAAGATCAAGAGTATAACTAGATTTAAATTGACAAAATAAAATTCACAAATTAAAGTACCAAAAGAATAATAAGTAAAAAATAACAATGGCAATGACTTGGTTATAATATGATAGTAAGATGGTAGACAGGTAGACAGGTACACAGGTACACAGGTACAAAGGATAATATAAAGGTTGGAGTTGAATATACAAAGTTGAAAATTTGGCAACAAAATGTTATGAAAAGTATAAAATAATGATTAATGTACAAAAGTAAAATTGACTGGTAGTAAATATGGTGTTTAATAAAATTTTAGTAAGTAATAATGATTACAAAAAAAAGATTAATTAGCCAAAAAAAAAAAAAGTGAAAAAGTAATGTTTATTTCAAGTATTAAATTTTAAGAACAGTTATTTGGATTCAATATTGCACTGGTAGTTATACTAGAGGTTATTTGGCAGTACAAGGTATTTAAGAGTACTCTAAGATAGTAAATGTGGTATTAAACCAGGTTATTGTTATTAGACAAGTAATGGTAATTAAATGTCAAAAATTTTACGAGTAAATTGTACTGATAGTAAAAATGGTAATTATTAATTTTAGTAAGTAATATCAATTAATAGTATTTAAAATAATATGAGGTAGTAATATGGACAGAGAAAGTATCAATTCAGCTAATATTTAAGCAAACAATAGTAAATAAGGAAATTTCATAAGGTGCCTTATGCTTACTAGTAAAATCACATAATGAGGTAGTTGATTATTTAATTAATGAGGTAGTTGATTATTTAATTACTAAGAGATTGTACTATGAAATTTGAACAATAATGGAGCAAAACATACACTACACTACGTAGGCTTTTAGGTTGGACATTGTTTAGTTATTCTCTGTAAGATTAGTATCCCTGAGAAATCGTGATAGATCATTCTCGTTCGTGATTGTGTACAGTTGACCTACATTTGTTTTCCTAACTAGAGTTTTATAGAATTTTCTCATCCCGTGTGAAGCATTGGTGTATTGTGTCATTATTCTCCCGCTTAAGTTTTCTGACTTTATACAGGAGGTTCTGACTTTTTTTGGTAAGACACTCGTTTATGTGTACCTCTTTCTTTACTTTAACAGACGCAATAATTAAGTCTTTTTTCCTGTCATGTGAGTGGAATCTAAGCATAACACTTTTTCTACCATGGGATCCAAGCAACCTGGCTTCCTTTATTTCTGACTCTGGTACTGTAACTTTTGTTTGGTCCTTTATGATCTGGATAGTAATTTCTTTACTGTTTGTTTGGTTCATATCACTGGGAAAAAGTGGACTGATAACTATTACTGCGTCCGATAGTTTATCTTCTTCAGTTTTATCTTCTTGGAGAGCAAAGTAGTCACTGAACTGGTTACCTAAGTTGTTCTTCCATTCTTTTACTGCTTCTTCAACATTTGTATTAAGAGATATTATTTGTTCTGCATGGCTATGACTGTTTGGATGGTCTTGCCATAGTTAGTCATTCCTGGTGTTGATAACTTTTGTTCAAGACTGAGGATTTTGTTCTCGAGTTGTGTCATCCTGGTGTCTTGTTTTGTTAGCGTCTCTCGAAGATTCATATTTTCAATAACTAAGGTGGAGATGCATGACTTTAGGGTATCTGGATCGTTGGTCATACCTGAGAGACTACTTGGTTGGTTGAATCCGGGGAAGAGAGGGGAGGATGGGCTGGGGGCAGCCATGTTTGTTGTTATTGTTGTGGTGTCGCCTTGAGCGGTGGTGAGAGGGGTGGTAGCTTGGCCGGCGTCCTCCTGGCTACATTTGTTGAATAAATTAGACACATGTGCAACTCTTGGGTATCTTTATTGAGGAAACGTTTCGCCACACAGTGGCTTCATCAGTCCATACAAAGGATAAGCTTGAAGAACAGGAGGAGAATGAGGTAATCAGTCCCTCAGCTTTGAGTCGATGTGGTCAGTCCATCAATCTTGAATATTCTATTCAAGATTCTATGCAAGATTGATGGACTGACCACATCGACTCAAGGCTGAGGGACTGATTACCTCATTCTCCTCCTGTTCTTCAAGTTTATCCTTTGTATGGACTGATGAAGCCACTGTGTGGCGAAACGTTTCCTCAATAAAGATACCCAAGAGTTGCACATGTGTTTAATTTAAGAACATGTTGGTTCTTTGAACCATTCATCTACAAACTTGTTGAATAGTTGATTTTTCGGTGTTTTCTTGCTGGCCTTGGTGCTGTTTCCTCTGAGACTGCGCCTCATAATACTACAGGAATTGTTGTGTTAAGAAGAAGTTGTAGTTATACAAAGCTTAGTGTTACGTTGTTCGGCTGGCAGCGGGGTGTTGCTTTGGGTTTGAGGGCAGTCTTCCTTTGATCTCTATTATTTTCGATTTGTAAGCTTCACTGTTGGTAATCTTTGGTCATTCTGGGTGCTACGTTGGGTAGTGCAGTTTTGCTTGCAACTAGGTCATCATAGGAGCATTGGTGGCTCTGATAGTTGGAGAAAAGTACGGAGCTTGGAGGTCGCTGCAGTTGCTGCCGCTGCCGCTGGATGGATTCGGTGGCTGTGGTGAAGGGTGATGGATGTGGTGGCTGTGGTGAAGGGTGATGGATGTGGTGGCTGTGACTGTGGTTAAGGGTGGCACACGTGGTATAGGGTGATGAGGGTGGTGAATGGTGGTAGAGGTGATGGTTTTGGTGAAGGTTTGTAGAGGTGATGGTTTTGGTGAAGGTTTGTAGAGGAGGCACACGTGGTGAGGGGAAACAGTCTTGGTGAAGAGAGTCACAGCTTACTATGTGGGTGGCAGAGGTGGTTAAAAGTAGCAGAGAAAAGGGTGGCTGAAACACTAAAGGGTATTTGAAAGAAGAGTGGAAGAGGAGGTGAAAGTGGTCCCCGTGGTGAAGGGTGGCAAAGGTGAAGTGTGGTAGACCTGGTGAAGCGTGGCCGTGGTAGTGGGTGCCAAGGTAAGTGAAAGGTGGCCGAAGTGGTGATGGGTGGTAAACGTGACAGATGGTGGCCCAAATGGTGAAGGGCACATAATAATAATAATAATAATAATAATAATAATAATAATAATAATAATAATAATAATAATAATGTTTATTTCTACAAGTACATAAAATAACTATTAAAGACTTAACTGACATTATTGGCATACTACATAGGAAGTCCCTGGTTATGCAGAGCATTTAGGGCAACTTAGGTTAATTTTCCTCCTCAGAATGCCACCTGCACAGTCGACTAACCCCAAGATACCACCTTACTGCTGAGGCGAACAGGGCAGCAAGTGTAAGGAAACATGCCAGAAATGGTAATGAGAAGGGAACGTATTTAGGATGAGAAATGATGACTGTGTTAAAGTTTTTCAGCTGTTAATATGAAGAGGCAAGATGTAGATGGGAAAGATTGAGAACATTAGTATAATGCAGAATGCTGAATGTGATAAAGGTAATCAGTAGTGGCACTGTAGTTCGAGAGAGGACTGACGACAAAGTTAATTAGTAGCAGTGGATAATAGTTATAAAGAAGACTGATGACTCAGATTTGCTTAATCATTGATGGTGCTGGATGTAGTTATAGTGATGATGCAGTTATAGTGTGAGCTAAAGCAATATTTAGAAGCAAATCGAGGACTAAATGTCACACTAATTTTTAATTAGTTAAATTCTTTGACAGTGCGGAATTATGTGACGAACACATCAGATTCCCAGCATTTTTGGGCGCAGTCGTTGAAAGCATTCATCTGTTTTCGTTAGATTTAAAGTACATTAGGTTGTGAGTTAAAACTCTTCAATGGTTGACCTCCACTACAATTGATCACAATACAATATCTTTAATATATCATTTTACATAAGGTGAACTGATTTTAATTTTTTTCTAGGTACAGATATTGAAATATTTCAAGTAATATTGCAAAGAGCACACATTTTTTAGCATTTTTGTATAATTTTGAAAAACATAATTCACTATAAATTTATCTAATTAAAAGCAGTGACTGAAATATACCTGCTAACATACAGATTGACACTTAAAAACAATAATAAAATATTTTAAAATAACATACTGCAATTTATTATGGCACTATATTTATTGTTTATTCAAATTAAGCCCAGATGTGTGCATATCGCAGAGTTCATTATGACTGTATATCCGAAACTGTTATACTTAATTAATTATAAGTGATGTACAGATGTTTTTCAAAACTACTGTTCTTAGGTATGAAGCAATGCTATTGATATTACAACTTTTGAGAATGAAAAAAATAGCCGAAGACTACACCTGTTGAATATTTCAAAACAGTAATTTCCAGAATAGTATATTTGTTAGTAATACCATATGTTAAACATTGAAATACTGTTGGCAAAACTACACTGCCTTAGGTACGTAATTACTTTTTTCTGTAATGACAACTTTATTTTCCTACACATTTGCATTGTTTTATAGAGTTACTGTTTCGTTTTCTTTTTTCAGGGAGCTCCCAACCAGAAGAAATTAAAACGAAGATCATATGCCATAAAATAGGAAGTGAAATCATCGTATCAGATGTTGCAAACCGTCACTACAGCGTGAACTAAAGAGCCTTCGTGGCTTTAATTTTTGAAAACAGCAAATGATACCTCAACCTTAAGAAATTTTCGTCCAATTTAGAATTTGTCCCAGCAATTTAAGATGTTAAATGTTACAGAAAATGCAAATACGTCATCTCACGTTCGAAATCTTTAGTTTTACTCAAGAAACAATAAACTCAGTACTGCCGAAAAGATTTAGACTTTTGCACTCGTTGACACAAGGAGCGTCTGATGATTCACGGGTCTATGGAATACCGTTTATTTTTAATAAGCAGAAGGCAAATAACATAATAAGGACAAATAAACATGAATCCTTGATTCAGACAGTAGAGACGATAACTGATAAAACAATTCGGGAAACTGCAATGCAACGTTCAGATGCAGATATTCTAGATGTAAATTAAAAAAAAAAACATTGTTTCAGCTGAGGCACACAATCATATAACTTTTTATATGGATTATACACGCAAAAGACCAGAGAAAATCAGTCTTGTAATTGATACAGGAGATAATTAAAAAAACACACAGAAAAGTCAGTTTTCATTAGAACACGTGAACATATCAGAACATATTTGTTTTCAAATGAACAAATTATTTTTCTTTGTGATCTAACTGCCAAGTTGTATCCTACATGAACGAAAATGACAAAGATAATGCACCGGTCTCAGCAAAGAAATAACTAGGTAGAAATCTTGAACTTTAGAGATGCCTTAACAGTTAAACACTAAAGTTATATCCCAGACGTCTTGCTACTTGACTTATTTCTCATTATGTTATGTTAATGAAAGAACTTGATGCATATATCGAGAATACAGACTAAAATGCTTTAATTATTCAGGTAATTCTTTTCTTACGGGTTAAGATTAAATATAAGAGCAAGGAACAGTTTTGACCGCCAAACCCTGAGATGATCAACGCAACATATGTTGCATTCCACTGCTTGATAATCTGATCAAATTTTTGACTATATTACTTAGGGATGATCAAAAATTAATAACTAGCATCAACAGACTATCTTGGTCTATTGCTCTTAATGTTTTGGTTCCATTGGTCGTAAAACCTGACAGTAAATGCTCGACTAACTAAAGCCATGAATAGCTTCGGAAATTATTGTTCATATTCATTCAGAAGCAGGAAATGTGAACAATAACACTGTTTCTCTTCCTTCAAATCTTCCGTCATTTTTTCCTACTATACTATCTTGCTACAATATGTACAGATAAGACTCCTAGTGGTGCAGTAACATCGCAAAAGGTTAACAGAATCATTGCTAAATCCATAACACCATATACACACACAAAAAAGCCAAATATTTCACTTTAAAATGTCTGACAGAAGGACAACATAAGGTATCACTGATCAGAATTCAGTGTATATTTCAGGGAAAAGGACAACCACCACCAGAAATGCCAGAAAATTTTTCCAAGTGTATTTACCAAGTACCATTGAGCACTACAGCCGAATCATTATGGGTTTTGGTACGTTATCATGAAGTAATCAAACAGACAATGTGTTCACGCACTGCTTATGATATAGATACTCCGGATACCATGGTGGTACAAGTAGACACAGTTGGTTTCTTACAAACCATAAACGCTCCAACAATAGAAATATGAACTGTGCATTTTGCTAAATCATAAAATCTTCCCTCATAGCTACAAGCCCTAATTTCAGCATTTCACAGGGACAATGGCAGCCAGACGTCATTTCAGAATTCGCCCACAAGAAGTACATACCAGCGTCCAACCTAACACAGGACGCCAGCATAGAAACAAGAATCATATAGGACAAAGTAACTTCCTACCCTAAATATTAAGCTTCTTTACAGGACCTGTCATCTCACTCACTCCGTGACCTGTACTCCTACGCGCTCACCTGGCACTCCATACTTCCCCGAACTGTAAGAGGTGCAACTTTTCCTATAGATTCATGTTCAGTAACCTGCGCATCTGCTGAAGAGGATCCCAGAAGGAGGTCAATCAACATACTGTGTTGCTATCTCAACGTGGAATATTATTCTTTAAGGGCAATGTGTGGTGTAAATATTATGCAGAAAATTCGGGGTGTGGAAATTAGGAAAAGGTGTGGAGTTAATAAAAATATTAGTCAGGGAGCAGAAGAGGGAAGGAAGGCGGGGTAGGGGTCGTCCTCGAAAGGGTTGGAGAGAGGGGGTAAAGGAGGTTTTGTGGGCGAGGGGCTTGGACTTCCAGCAAGCATGCGTGAGCGTGTTAGGAGTGAATGGAGACGAATGGTACTTGGGACCTGACGATCTGTTGGAGTGTGAGCAGGGTAATATTTAGTGAAGGGATTCGGGGAAACCGGTTATTTTCATGTAGTCGGACTTGAGTCCTGGAAATGGGAGGTACAGTGCCTGCACTTTAAAGGAGGGGTTTGGGATATTGGCAGTTTGGAGGGATATGTTGTGTATCTTTATATGTATATGCTTCTAAACTGTTGTATTCTGAGCACCTCTGCAAAAACAGTGATAATGTGTGAGTGTGGTGAAAGTGTTGAATGATGATGAAAGTATTTTCTTTTTGGGGATTTTCTTTCTTTTTTGGGTCACCCTGCCTCGGTGGGAGACGGCCGACTTGTTGAAATATATATATATATATATATATATATATATATATATATATATATATATATATATATATATATATATATATATATATATATATATATACACTCAATAATATTCCACATTGAGATAGCGACACAGTATATTGATTGACCTCATTCTGGGATCCTCTTCAGCAGATGCGCAGGTTACTGAACATGAATCTATAGGAAAAGTTGCATCTCTCACAATTCGGGGAAGTATGGAGTTCCATTTCCCACCAAGGTAGGGAGGTCCGAAAAAGAAAAGCTTTCACCATCAGTCACTCCATCACTATCTTGCCAGGGGTACACTTACATTACAGTTATAAAACTGGAACATTAACACCCCTCTTCAGAGTGCAGGCACTGTACTTCCTATCCCCAGAACTACCGGTTTCCCTGAATCCATTCATAAATAATACCCTGCTGACACTCCAACAGCACGTCAGTCTCTAAAAACCAATTGTCTCCATTCGCTCCTATCTAACACGATCACGCATGTTTGCTGGAAGTTCAAGCCCCTCACACACAGAACCTACTTTATCCTCTCTCTCCAACCTTTCCTAAGCCGACGACTACTCTGCCTTCCCTCCACTACAGACTTATACATTCTCGAAGTCATTCTATTGTGTTCCACCCTCTCTGTATGTCCGAACCACCTCAAGAACCCCTCCTCAGCCCTTTGGATAATAGTTTTGGTAATCCTGCACATCCTCCTAATTTCCAAACTACGAATTCTCTGCATAATATTCACACAACACATTGCCCTCAGACACTACATCTCAACTGCCTCCAGCTTTCTCCTTGTTGCAACATTTACCACCCATGCTTCGCACCAATACAAGATTGTTGGTATAACTATACTCTTGTACATTTCCCTCTTTGCTTCTATGGACAAAGTTCTTTGTCTCCAGAGATCCTCAGTGCACCGCTCATCTCTTTTCCCTCGTCAAATCTATGATTCACTTCATCTTTCATAGACCCATCTGTTGACACATCCACTCCTAAATATCTGAATACATTCAACTCCTCCATACTCTCTCCCTCCAGTCTGATATCCAGTCTTTCATTACTTATTTTATTTATTATCCTCATCACCTTACTCTTTCCTATATTCATTTTTAATTTTCTTTTTTTGCATACCATTCCAAACTCCACCACCAACCTCATCAACTTCTCTTCAGAATCTCCCAAAAGCACAGTGTCATCAGCAAAGAAGAACTGTGACAACTCCCACATCTATAAATATAATGAACAACCATGTTGGCATCAAACATCCTTGTCTAAAGCCTACTTTTACTGGGAAATAATATCTCTCTCTCCTACATACTCTAACCTGAGCCTCACTTTCCTCATAAAAACTTTTCACCGCTTTCAATAACCTACCTCATATTTCAGACATTAGCATCATCTCCCACACTGCCCCCCCTATCCACCCTGTCATACACGTTTTTCAAATCCATAAATGCCACAAAAACATCTTTAGCCTTCTCCGAATACTGTACACTTATATGTTTCACTGTAAACACTTGATCTACACCCCCTATCCTACGTTCGTCTTACTCTTAATTCTTCCAGTAATAACTCTACCATACACTTTACCAGGTATAATCAACAGACTGATTCCCCTGTAATTTTTGCCCTCTATTTTGTCCCCTTTGCCTTTATACAAAAGAACTGTTCATGCTCTCTGCCAGTCCCTAGGTACCGTACCCTCTTAAATTCGTTTATTGAACAAAAGCACCAACCACACGAGAACTATATCCCCACCTGCTTTTAACATTTCTCGCTTCTTCCCATTAATCCCAGCTGATTTATCCACTTTCACTCTACCACTGCCTCATGAACTTCCCCCACACTAACAACTCGCTCTTCCTCACTCCTTACCCTATACACGAAATCACAGCTTCCCTATCTTCATTAGCATTTAACAATTCCTCAAAACATTCCCTCCATCTTCCCGATACCTCTAACTCTCCATTTACTATCCTCTCCTATTTATAACTATCAAATCAATTCATTCCCTAGGCCTTCTCAACTTATTAATCTCACTCCAAAACTTTTTCTCATTTTTAACAAAATTTGTTGATAACATCTCACCCGCTTTTTCGTTTGCTCTCATTTTACATTGCTTCGCCAATCACTTAACCTATCTTTTCCTCTCTATATACTTCTCTCTTCTTGCATCACTTCTACTTTGTGAAAACCTCTCATATGCTAAGTTTTTCTCTCTTACTAATCTCTTTACATCATCATTCCACCAATCGCTCTTCTTCCCTCCTGCACCCACTTTCCTGTAACCACAAACTTCTGCTGAACACTCTAACACTACATTCTTAAACCTACCCCATAGCCTATACTCTCACTGGCGCATCTATCCTCCAATAGTTGTTTATATCTTACCCTAACTGCCTCCTTCTTTAGCTTATAAACCTTCATCTATCTCATGCCTGCTGCTTCAATTTTCCTTGTATCCAATCTACCTTTTACTCTCACTGTAGCTACAACTAAAAAGTGATCTGATATATCTGTGGTCACTCTAGAAACATTTACATCTTTAAGTCTACCCAACAGTCTTTTATCTACCTACCTACATCATATCTTGTATTCTTATTTATCCTCTTTTTCTTAAAATGTATATTACCAAACTCCTTTCTAAACAAAATTCAGTCAAAGGGTCCCCATTATAATTTAAATCTGGCACCCCAAACTTACTTACCATACCCTCTTTAGGTCCCCTACCACAATAACTCTCACACTAGGTTCAAAAGTTCCTGCACACTCGTACACATCGTGTGTCCTCGGATCACGGTACAACGCCTAGCTCTGCTGGGTGCGTGATCTTTGTAGGATTGGGTGGTCCTGTGAGTTAGAGTGTCATGTGCTTTTCGCTTACCATACGGCGAGCCAAAACAACACAGGTTCGAATCCTCGGCTAGTCACAGTTTAGTTATTGATTTGATACCACTCGTTTGTGGTTATAATACGATGTATACTGCTTGTGGAGGCTAGTACACCAAACGGGGAGTAAAATGAAATTAACTCTGAGGCACCCACACATTCATATGCCCTCCGATCATGGTACAACACGTAGCTCTGTTGGGTGAGTGAACTATGCAGTGTTGGGTTGTTCTGTGGGTTAGAGCGTCGTCTGATTTTCGCTCACCATGAGGCGGACCAAGAAACACGGGTTCGAATCCACAGCTAGTCGCAAAGTTGTTGTTGAATGTGTGTAAAGGTAGCAAGTTGAAAGTGAACATAGAAAAGAGTAAGGTGATTTAGATAAAGAAAAATTGGATATCAAATTGGGGAGGAGGAGTATGGAAGAAGTGAATGTTTTCAGATATTTGGGAGTTGACGTGTCGGCAGATGGATTTATGAAGGATGAGGTTAATCATAGAATTGATGAGGGAAAAAAGGTGGGTGGTGTGTTGAGGTATATGTGGAGTCAAAAAACGTTATCTATGGAGGCAAAGAAGGGAATGTATGAAAGTATAGTAGTACCAACACTCTTATATGGGTGTGAAGCTTGGGTTGTGAATGCAGCAGCGAGGAGGCGGTTGGAGGCAGTGGAGATGTCCTGTCTAAGGGCAATGTGTGGTGTAAATATTATGCAGAAAGTTCGGAGTGTGGAAATTAGGAGAAGGTATGGAATTAATAAAAGTGTTAGTCAGAGGACTGAAGAGGGGTTGTTGAGGTGGTTTGGTCATTTAGAGAGAATGGATCAAAGTAGAATGACATGGAGAGCATTTAAATCTGTAGGAGAAGGAAGGCGGGGTAGGGGTCGTCCTCGAAAAGGTTGGAAGGAAGGGGTAAGGGAGGTTTAGTGGGCGAGGGGCTTGGACTTCCAGCAGGCGTGCGTGAGCGTGTTCGATAGGAGTGAATGGAGACGAATGGTATTTGGGACCTGACGATCTGTTGGAGTGTGAGCAGGGTAATATTTAGTGAAGGGATTCAGGGAAACCGGTTATTTTTATATAGCCGGACTTGAGTCCTGGAAATGGGAAGTACAATGCCTGCACTCTAAATGAGAGGTTTTGGGATATTAGCAGTTTGGAGGGATATGTTGTGTATCTTTATACGTATATGCTTCTAAACTGTTGCGTTCTGAGCACCTCTGCAAAAACAGTGATTATGTGTGAGTGAGGTGAAAGTGTTGAATGATGACGAAAGTATTTTCTTATTTGGGATTTTCTTTCTTTTTGGGTCACCCTGCCTCAGTGGGAGACGGCCGACTTGTTTGAATATATATATATATATATATATATATATATATATATATATATATATATATATATATATATATATATATATATTGTGTGTGTGTGGGGGTGCGTATGGATAGAGGGGACATGATATCGATATATAAAATACTGAAGGAATTGACATCATGGCATGGACATAATTCTTCAAAGATGGGACAACAACAACAGTGGATTACAGCTGGATGTTGAAGTCGAATGAGTTATATGGATGTTAGGAAGCATTTTTTCAGTTTCAGAGTTGTCAGGAAGTGGAAGAATATGAAATGAAGAGTGATGTATTGGAGGCAGGATTCATACATAGCTTTAAGGAGAGGTACGATAAACTCAAGGAGTTGGGAGAGTAAACACAATAGTGACCAGCAAAAAGGCGGAGCCAGGAGCTATGACTCGACCCCTGCTACCACAAACAGTGAGTACACACACACACACACACACACACACACACACACACACACACACACTCACACACGAAAAACGTGAAATGAATATGCTCAGGTAATGAGGGAAGCCCAACAACAATACGAAAATGACAGCAGCGAAAGCCAAGTCCGACCCATAGCCGTTGTATATTCACCTCAGGAGGAAAATAACAGTCAAGGACCAGGCTAAGGCTAAGGAAGGAAAGGAAGGAGATGACAAGAAACGACCAGGAGGTATGGAAGTATGGACGGGAAATCCTATGTCACAAACATACTGGAGTTTTAAGACAAGTGACAGCAGTAAGACAAGAGAGAGGTGTGGGTAGACCACGTTTTCTTGGACTATATGTAGGCTTTTTGACAAGAGATAAGTGCAAATGCTGGAGGAACAGGCAGGTATAACAGGGAACTCACTGCAATGGATCAGAGAATACCTAACGGGTAGGCATCAGCGAGTCATGGTACGTGACGAGGTGTCATAGTGGGCGCCTCTGAAGAGCGGGATTCCACAGGGGTCAGTCCTAGGACCGGTGTTGTTTCTGGTATATGTGAATGACATGACTTAAGAAATAGATTCAGAAGCGTCCTTGCTTGCAGACGATGTGTAGTTGATCGAGACTAGTCCCGGAGCTAAGCGACATGCCCTACGAGGAGAGGTTAAGGGAAATCGACCTGACGACACTGGAGGACAGGAGACATAGGGAAGATATGATAACGACATAAAATACTGAGAGGAATCGACAAGTTAGACAGAGACTGGATGTTCCAGATAGATGACACAGCAATAAGGGGTCACAATTGGAAGTTAAAGACTCAGATGAGTCACAGGGATGCTAAGAAATACTTCTTCAGTCATAGAGTTGCCAGGAAGTAGAATAGTCTGGAAAGTGATGTAATGGAGGCAGGATCCATACATAGCTTTAAGAAGAGGTATGATAAATCTCATTGAACAGGGAGAGTGAACAAATAGCTACGAGTGAAGAGGCAGGACCAGGAGCTATGAATCAACCCCTGCAGCCACGGCTAGGGGAGTACACACACACACACACACACACACACTCACACACACACACACACACACACACACACACACACACACTCACACACACACACACACACACACACACACACACACACACACACACACGCAAAGAGGTGGATTGGGCCTCGTTTTCATCCCTAGCATTGAGGGCAGCCCGGTTCACATTTTACACAGTGTTCGATGTTATTTAACTCTATCTAAAATTCTACTAATGTAACATTGCATTGTATTTATTTGAAAATTTTAATTTAATAGTTCACTACACATCCGTCTTCTCCGTTTAACAATTTTTATAAAATATTTGGCCTGTAAATTGTCTTGATAACTGGCAGTCTTGTTTATCAAGACTAAATTATCATGACAATAACTAATTAACTAAGCGTAGAATTAAATGCTTGCTTCACCTGGTCCTTCTTGAATAATTATAATGATATTAAAGTTTCGGACGAATTAAAATAATAATTAGACATATATCAAGATTTCATGAAATTTTTACAATATTTAATAAAGTATGTTTCCTATAGAAATAAAAATTCACATAACGTGTATGTGTCAGTCGCATAAATTCATGCTGGTCCCCTAGTCTGATTGAACAATTGCAGTTTAAAAATAAATATTGAAATTTTGCCTTGTGAAATGAGATTTTTCATACACAGTGTCAATAATTTTGCCGATAATTATATTTTAATCAAGCCTGATAAGAGTCCTAATAACCTCAAAGTTCACCGTTGAAGTTAGTAGATTTATGAGTAGTGGATTCTGAAAGTTGGGAAGGGTGGGGGTGGGGGGGTTGCTTGATTGAGTGGCGTGCTCTTAGGGATGGTTTTGGCATCGATATTGACTGATAAATTGGTTAAAATAAGTGGAAAGTGGTTAATTTAACATATTTTTGCAGTTTTCAGGTTGATTATGAAGGCTGAATTGGAAATTTCTTTGTTTCATTTGTTAGTCCGTAAACATACTAGGGCTGGTTTTATCAGCGGAAGTGACCCAAAATAGGAGTCACAGAGGCCGCAAATAGACTATTATCCAGGCTTCATCTCCCTCCCCCCCCCCCCGCTTTACATCCTCTAAAATATGCCTGGTTCAACTAATTTGTCAACAACCATTGGAACCGCCCGGTATGCTTCGTATTTTTTGTCTTTAAGACAAAAAATAAGGAAAAAGTCGACTTTACTGGAGTGATCATGTATTTACAATGGAAAGTGACTTTAGCATAGCGGAACACAGGAGACTTAAACAATAGAGATAGCGAGGATTGCTCTGGTGACAAAAATACCTACGTTTTTGCGACTCTTTAAAAGGGGAAGCTGTTTTAATGTAGAATTAGCTGAATAGTCGAATTATGCAAAATTGAAAAGTTGGCTTTTGCGTTAAAATAGCCTTTTCTTGGGATCAAGCCACACTAGCGAAATAGACTAAACATGACTCACGAAATCGTAATGACACGATTGCAAACAAACCATACCAAGGGCGGGGATACAACCAGCGATCAGAGAGCCTCAAAATTCCAGACCGTCGCGTTACCCACTGGACCGGCTAGCCACAATAAGAATCGTCCAACTAGGCATATTTCTACACCATAGGAAGGTTAGCATAGGCACCACTGTGTAAAAACGCATTTGTGGTCACAGTGGTGCCTATGCTAACCTTCCTATGGAGTAGAAATATCCCTAGTTGGACGAATATTATTGTGGCTAGCTGGTCCAGTGGCTAACGCGGCGGTCTGGAGTTTTGAGACTCTGATCGCGGGTTCTATCCCCACCTGTGGTATGGTTTGAAATAGACTAAATTTCGGTGTATCTGATAATTGAAATAGACCAAAAATAGGGCCAAAAATGCAGAATTCCTTCAGCAGTTTAGACTCCAAGAAGCTATATTTAGGCCTATATTGGCCTCTGCTCACCTTCAAACGGACCTTAATAAATAACCACTGTTTCCTAAATCACGGGTCCAAGGCGACGTAACTTGTAAATCACGACTCTAGTGTGACATGAGTTAAATGAAGTCTAAAAGTCGATCTAACTCATAAATCAATGTTGCAAGGTGACATAACTCATACATTATGGCTGTAAGTCGACTTAATCCATAAATCACAGCAGCAAGTCGACATAACTCCTATCTTTTAATCTTTTGTACCCTTCTCAGTTAAAGTATGTGATTCTTAATGGGTGTGAGCGACAGTGTGTGTGTGTACTCACCTAGTTGTGGTTGCAGGGGTCGATTCATAACTCCTGGCCCCGCCTCTTCACTGGCCGCTACTGGGTCACTCTCCCCGCACCATCAGCTTTATCATACCTCTGCTTAAAGCTATGAGTGGATCCTGCCTCCACTACATCGCTTCCCAAGCTATTCCACTTCATGACTACTCTGTGACTGAAGAAATACTTCCTAACATCCCTGTGATTCATCTGTGTCTTCAACTTCCAACTGTGTCCCCTTGATGCTGTGTCCCATCTCTGGAACATTCTGTCTCTGTCCAGCTTGTCAATTTCTCTCAGTATTTTATATGTCGTTATCATGTCCCCCCTATCTCTCCTGTCCTCCAGTGTCGTCAGGTCGATTTCCCTTAATCGTCAGGTCGATTTCCCTTAACCTCTCCTCGTAGGACATACCTTTTAGCTCTGGGACTAGTCTTGTTGCAAACCTATGCACTTTCTCTAGTTTCTTGACGTGGTTGGCTAGATGTGGGTTCGAAACTTGTGCCGCTTACGCCAATATGGGCTTAACGTACACAGTGTACAGGGTCCTGAGCGATTCCTTATTAAGATGACGGAATGTTGTTCTTAGGTTTGATAGTCGGCAATTTGCTGCAGCAGTTATTGGGTTGATGTGTGCCTCAGGAGATATGCCTGGTTTTATACTCACCTCAAGATCTTTTTCCTTGAGTGAGGTTTGTAGTCTCTGGCCCCCTAGACTGTACTCCGTCTGCGGCCTTCTTTGCCCTTCCCCAATCTTCATGACTTTGCACTTGGTGGAGTTGAACTCCAGGTGTCAATTGCTGGACCATGCCTACAGCCTGTCCACATCCCTTTGTAGCTCTGCCTTGTCCTCGTCCGATTGAATTCTTCTTATCAACTTCACATCATCTGCAAACAGGGATACTTCAGAGTGTATTCCTTCCGTCATATCGTTCACAAATGCCAGAAACAGCACAGGTCCTAGGACTGACCCCTGTGGAACCCTACTCGCCTCAGGCGCCCACTCTGACACCTCGCCTTGCACCATGAGTCGCTGCTGTCTTCCTGACAGGTATTCCCTGATCCATTGTAGTGCTTTCCCTGTGTGTGTGTGTGTGTGCGCGCGCGCGCGCGCGGGCGCGCGCGTGTGTGTGTGTGTGTGTGTGTGTGTGTGTGTGTGTGTGTGTGTGTGTGTGTGTATGTGTGTGCATGTATGTGTGTGTTTACATTTCTGTATGTGTGTGTATGTGTGTGTGTGTGTGTTTGTTTATGTGTGTGTGTGTGTGTGTGTGTTTATGTTTGTTTATGTGTGTGTGTGTGTGTGTGTGTGTGTGTGTGTGTGTGTGTGTGTGTGTGTGTAGAAACAAATACAGTAGTAGAGTGGTTGCCATTCTTGCTGCCATGTTATATAAAGGTTTACATCATCCTCAGCGATGTTGCTTTGTTGTTCCTCGACACGATCGCTTTTATTGTTCGATTGGATCCTAATGGCCCGGGTGACGAAGTGCCGGCCGCTGAGTGGCCCTTTGTATCATCCCCCAGAACTCTTTTTTTTTTTCATCTGGGCAGAGGAAAAGGGCGAGGGAAAAATAAGATAGAGGGAAGTAAGGGAAACGAGAGAGTATTGTGGAAAGGGCGTGAGTAGCTGGAAGAGATGGAGCAGAACAAAGGATTGAGGGGAGACGAGGGCAGAAAACATATGACGAAAATAAGTGAAGCTGTGAGGAAAGTGACTGATAGTGGTAAGAATGCAATAAAAATGATGAATGAAAAGAGACACCGAGGGTTGAGAGCCTGAGTGCTGTTTTCTCCAAAAGAGATAATGGAAGACGTGTTAACGCCATGCAAAAGACAGTTATTTGAGAGACAAAGTAATAGTTAAAAAAAAAAAAACACATATGTACAGAACAAGGCTTTTACTAAAGAAATGTGTGGCAACAAAATGATCATTTAAGTCATAAAACAGAGTAGCTAGAACAAGCAGTAATTGTCCTGGAGGTCATATGAACATACATCAATATTGGTTATATAATCTAAAGTATCCTTCGTTATAGGTTTTATAGCAAAGTTTAGTCCTAAGACAAAAAGTTCCGTCATAGATATTTTTAAAATTAAACTGAAGTGACAAAATTCTACAGGACAGAAGTAAAGACACAAGTAAAAAGAAAATACAATTTGTAGTTCTTTTTCATCATTAAATTACCCAGATATTGAATATAACTCATCCTAATAAACTCAGCAGTCCTTTTTGCAAACATGTCTCTATGGAGGCTAGGTGTTCACAAAATCCCTTACAACAACTGTAACTCAGTATACCTAGGACAAGCAATGCAGAATTAATATCAACTGTTGATCGAGCAGAAAAGGAGCAATGAGGTATAACCAAGATAGTTCAGTGAAATTCAAACACACGGATACTCCGTTCCATTTAGTCAAGTCGAAGAAAACTTCCATCACACAAAAACGCTTCCCTATACAAGAGGAAAATAAGCGAATCATCATTGACACCCAAGAGAATTTCAATCTGTCAAAGAACCAAATGTCAATTTTGGATACAGAAACATATTCCAGCGCTGCACCTATTAGGTCATAGATAAAATAACCAACCAACAAGGTATTATCCGTTTATAACATAATATAGCAGTGTACTCTCCATTCTCGGAACAACGATAATGGTGAACATTCAGGCGTATTCGTCATGTTTCACATTATCAAGGACCTTGAAAAAATAATACAACAGCAGAAGACTTATAAAGCTGCGATATCACATCACATACGACATTACATCCGTCCCATCATGATGCTGGTGGGATAACTGACAACATGTCAAACATAGCTTAAATTCTTCCAAATCTTTCTAAATAAATAATATGGCATTTTTTATCATGCTCAACTGAATCAAGTGCTTGACTAAAGAAAGTCAGTAGTAAATAATGAAGAAAGGAACGACCCCTCGTGAATCCATGCTGAGTATCATCAATCAAATTATGTTTATCAAGGTGGCTTCTTATAATGTAAGTTACAATTGATTCCAGTAATTTGCCAACAAATAAGGTCAGCCTTATTGCGCTGTAATTTGACGGTAAAGACTTGACCCAAACTTTAGAAAATAAGAATTACACTAGCCATCTTTCACCTGTTTGAAAAGATATATTCAAAAGGTTAGTTAATGGTTTACGAAGTTCCAGTTTGCACTCACTGACAACCCTAGAAAAAAGTTCATCAGGGCTCGGTAATTTATTTTGCTTTACCTGGTCAATCTGTTTGATTACCACATCCCTAGTGATAATGATATTGCAGAATTTATTTTCTTCAGGCCACTACAAAATTAACCACTGGAATATCGCTAGTGTCTTCTTGCGTAAGAACTGAAATAAAATAATTTTTAAAAATCGAGTACATTTTATTTCCGTTGTCAGTAAGCTGTCCGAGAGTTAGTTTTAAATGGACTTAACTTTTCTCTAACCTTTGTTTTATATACCTGTAAAAAGCCTTTCGAGTTAATTTTTTAATCATTTGCCACCTAAATTTCATAGTCCTGTTTCGCTTTTCTTATCTCTATTTTAATGCCTATGTTAATGAGAGTAAACTGATCAATAATATTCACTTCTTTTGATACGCCTATGTACTTTTTTCTGCCCTAAAAGATGTTTGAGCCTATTGTTCATCCATTTCGGATATTTCTATTTGATCTCATTTCTCTAAAGGGAATCAGTCTTTTTTGGGCTCCTTGTAAAGTGTTTGGAAAACTGTCATATTAATAGTTTCCTTCGATACCCCAGTCCACAGATGATACGTGTTCTCTAAGCCCATTGTAATCTGCTAAGTGAAAATCTGAGACTATTATTGAATTATACCTACTGTCATACTTCCAATTGATACCTAACGTAGTCGGCTTTTGGTCGCTCCTCTGTAATCTCAAGATTATTACCAGGTTATTCTTGGTAAGTTAGACACATAGGCAACATTTAGGCATGTAGATGAATGGTTCAGAGAACCGACACGTTGATAAATTAGACACGTGCAAATCCTCCTGTTCTTCAAGATTCTCCTTTGTATGGACTGATGAAGCCACTGTGTGGCGAAACGTTTCCTCAATAAAGATACCCAAGATTTGCACATGTGTCTAATTTATCAACATTTAGGCATCTTTATTCAGAAACATTTCGACCACACAGTAGGCTTCTTTAGTCGAGTACAGAAAGTAGGCAGGAGCAGTAGAGATGTGATGATGTAATCAGTCCATCACCCTTGAAGATGTAGATTTGAGGCTGTCAGTCCCTCAGCCTGGAGAAGAGTTCTGTTTCGTAGTGTGAAACAATATAAAGAACAAGCGACAGTGTGGACATTTATATACTGTTGGCAGGAGAGGTGTAGAGTGGTAGAAGGAAGAATGTAATCACTGAGAGGTCACGTCCCTCTCAGAGCCAACAATTCTCTCTTGTATACCATTTAGATATTCACTCTGTCAGACACTGCAACACATTGGCATCTTGGTACAGAAGAGAAAGCTCCTTGGACAACTTTTTCAAGAGAGAATGGTTGGATCTGAGAGGGATGTGACCTCTCAGTGATTGCATTCTTCCTTCTACTACCCTACACTTTGGTCATGCTAATGGGTGTGATGAAAATCGAATAAATTGTAACACATCGATGTGCACCATACACCCCTACCCCAAGAGCACTGTATCCTGCTCATTATATGTAAACTATCCAGGTCTAGTTCTCAGGGGTGCTATTTTTCCTAGATCTTTGTTCTTTACTTTTGAAGAAACCCTTTACGATGTGTCTTCGAGTCTTAATTTCGTAGTCGTGTTAGCCTTTCTAATCCTCTCCTTCAGCTCTCTTTTAATATGAACATATTGGTCAGTAAGGTTATCCTTTAACTTTTTAATACACCTATTCTTCCATTTTGGCTTATATTTTAAATGACCTAATTTCTCTGAATTAGACACATGTGTTTGTATAAAAGTGTGTATAAAAGTGTATATAAGAACTGAAGGAAGCCACGCAGTTTGTCTGGAGAGAATTTTTGGATGAGCATGAAAAATTTATTTTAGGTGTGATATACCGTTTTCCAGTCTTAGGAAGGGACCAACAGAGGCTGCTTTAGGAGGAAATTGTTATGGTTTCTAAACACTATAACGTAATTATTCTATGGGAATTTTAACTTCGGTCAGATTGACTGGAATTCCTTGACAGGGAATCCAGAGTCAAACGACTTAATCGAGATAACTCAAAACAATATCTTAAATCAGTTTTTGACAGAAGCAACAAGGGGAAAATAACTTGTTAATAATCTAGAGATTATAGAGGAACTTGACACGAGCAACAACAAATCGATAACATTTAACATTGAATGGAAGTATGTAAACAAAGATAATTCAGTACAGATTCCAGATTTTCGTTTAGCAGATTATTAAGAGCACAGAGAACACTCATCATATGTAGACTGGGGTAGCAAAGAGAACTGTTAATATGACAGTTTTCTAAACGCTAAACACGCTGCACAAAGAACTTTTATTCCCTACAGAAAAATAAGATCGAATAGAAATGAGTGTGCAGCAGAGGTTAGTTGACATAGGAGAGTGGATACGGGAGGAAAGAGGAGAAATTAATTAAATGTTGACGTAAAGAGAGTGTTAAGAGACAAAAAGTGAGTATATGAGAGGTTTTCGCAAATCAGAAGTGATATAAAGAGAGTGGAGTATATGGAGAGTAAAAGAAAAGTTAAGAGAATGTTGAGGAAGTGCAAAGGGAGAGCAAATGAGAGGTTCAGTCAACAAATTTTGCTTAGAATAAGAACTGAATTTGATAGTTAAAGAAAGATGTAGGAGTTTTAGATGGGGAGTTGGAGGTATTGGGGAGATGGTGGGAATATTTTGAGGAACTGTTTAATGTTTTTGAAGAAAGGGAGGCACTGATTTCATGCATTAGCCAGGGAGATGTAGCATCCTTAAAAAGAGGGGAAGAGCCAGATGTGAGAGTGTTAGTAGTGTTTTAGGATTGATGGGATCAAGACGGAAATATTAAAAGCAGGTGGGGACATAGGTTTGGATTATGGTTTGGTTATGAAGAGAAGTTACAAAGGTTGGTGGATGCATTTGGGAGGGTATATAAAAGAAAGAAATCAAACGTGAACATAGAAAAGAGCAAGGTAATAAGGGTAACAAAAGCTGGAGAGGAAAAAGGTGGGTGATACACTTAGGCATCTGTGGAGACAAAGAACATTGTCCATGGAAGCAATAAAGGTAATGTAGAAGAGTATAGTGGTAACAACTCTCCTAAATGAGTGTAAAGCCTGAGTTGTGAATGTTGCAGCGAGGAGGAGGCTGGAGGCAGTTGAGATGAGTCTGAGGGCAATGTGTTATGTAAATAATATATAGAGAATTCGTAGCTTGGAGGTTGAGAGGAGATGTGGGATTATTAAAAGTATTATCCAGATGGCTGAGGAGAGGTTGTTGAGATGATTTGTACATTTAAAGAGGTTGGATCAAAATATTATTACTTAGACGGTGTACAAATCTGTAGTGGAGGGAAGGCGGGGTAGGGAAGCTCCCTAAGAAAGGTTGGAGGGAGTGGGTAAAGGAGCCTTTTCTGCGAGGGGCTTAAACATTTATCAGGTGCGTGTGGATGTTAGATGGGGCGATTTTTGTCCTGTACATATGAAAGAACCCTCTCGGATTTGTCTTCAGATCACTAGCAACTCTGATTTCAAAACTGAATTTATTTTCTATTCTTCACTTCTCTTTCAATATGAGCATGTTGCTCAATAAAACAATCCTCCCCCCTTCTGATGCGCCAATAAATTCCTTTCTTCTCTCTTAATAGATGTTTCAGTCTCCTATTCATCCACTGGGAGTCATTTTCTTTGACTGATTTCTCTAGGGGAAATGTGTGTGTAATATATATATATATATATATATATATATATATATATATATATATATATATATATATTTATATATATATATATATATATATTTTTTTTTTTTTATTATCACACCGGCCGATTCCCACCAAGGCAGGGTGGCCCGAAAAAGAAAAACTTTCACCATCATTCACTCCATCACTGTCTTGCCAGAAGGGTGCTTTACACTACAGTTTTTAAACTGCAACATTAACACCCCTCCTTCAGAGTGCAGGCACTGTACTTCCCATCTCCAGGACTCAAGTCCGGCCTGCCGGTTTCCCTGAATCCCTTCATAAATGTTACTTTGCTCACACTCCAACAGCACGTCAAGTATTAAAAACCATTTGTCTCCATTCACTCCTATCAAACACGCTCACGCATGCCTGCTGGAAGTCCAAGCCCCTCGCACACAAAACCTCCTTTACCCCCTCCCTCCAACCCTTCCTAGGCCGACCCCTACCCCGCCTTCCTTCCACTACAGACTGATACACTCTTGAAGTCATTCTGTTTCGCTCCATTCTCTCTACATGTCTGAACCACCTCAACAACCCTTCCTCAGCCCTCTGGACAACAGTTTTGGTAATCCCGCACCTCCTCCTAACTTCCAAACTACGAATTCTCTGCATTATATTCACACCACACATTGCCCTCAGACATGACATCTCCACTGCCTCCAGCCTTCTCCTCGCTGCAACATTCATCACCCACGCTTCACACCCATATAAGAGCGTTGGTAAAACTATACTCTCATACATTCCCCTCTTTGCCTCCAAGGACAAAGTTCTTTGTCTCCACAGACTCCTAAGTGCACCACTCACTCTTTTTCCCTCATCAATTCTATGATTCACCTCATCTTTCATAGACCCATCCGCTGACACGTCCACTCCCAAATATCTGAATACGTTCACCTCCTCCATACTCTCTCCCTCCAATCTGATATTCAATCTTTCATCACCTAATCTTTTTGTTATCCTCATAACCTTACTCTTTCCTGTATTCACCTTTAATTTTCTTCTTTTGCACACCCTACCAAATTCATCCACCAATCTCTGCAACTTCTCTTCAGAATCTCCCAAGAGCACAGTGTCATCAGCAAAGAGCAGCTGTGACAACTCCCACTTTGTGTGTGATTCTTTATCTTTTAACTCCACGCCTCTTGCCAAGACCCTCGCATTTACTTCTCTTACAACCCCATCTATAAATATATTAAACAACCACGGTGACATCACACATCCTTGTCTAAGGCCTACTTTTACTGGGAAAAAATTTCCCTCTTTCCTACATACTCTAACTTGAGCCTCACTATCCTCGTAAAAACTCTTCACTGCTTTCAGTAACCTACCTCCTACACCATACACTTGCAACATCTGCCACATTGCCCCCCTATCCACCCTGTCATACGCCTTTTCCAAATCCATAAATGCCACAAAGACCTCTTTAGCCTTATCTAAATACTGTTCACTTATATGTTTCACTGTAAACACCTGGTCCACACACCCCCTACCTTTCCTAAAGCCTCCTTGTTCATCTGCTATCCTATTCTCCGTCTTACTCTTAATTCTTTCAATTATAACTCTACCATACACTTTACCAGGTACACTCAACAGACTTATCCCCCTATAATTTTTGCACTCTCTTTTATCCCCTTTGCCTTTATACAAAGGAACTATGCATGCTCTCTGCCAATCCCTAGGTACCTTACCCTCTTCCATACATTTATTAAATAATTGCACCAACCACTCCAAAACTATATCCCCACCTGCTTTTAACATTTCTATCTTTATCCCATCAATCCCGGCTGCCTTACCCCCTTTCATTTTACCTACTGCCTCAAGAACTTCCCCCACACTCACAACTGGCTCTTCCTCACTCCTACAAGATGTTATTCCTCCTTGCCCTATACACGAAATCACAGCTTCCCTATCTTCATCAACATTTAACAATTCCTCAAAATATTCCTTCCATCTTCCCAATACCTCTAACTCTCCATTTAATAACTCTCCTCTCCTATTTTTAACTGACAAATCCATTTGTTCTCTAGGCTTTCTTAACTTGTTAATCTCACTCCAAAACTTTTTCTTATTTTCAACAAAATTTGTTGATAACATCTCACCCACTCTCTCATTTGCTCTCTTTTTACATTGCTTCACCACTCTCTTAACCTCTCTCTTTTTCTCCATATACTCTTCCCTCCTTGCATCACTTCTACTTTGTAAAAACTTCTCATATGCTAACTTTTTCTCCCTTACTACTCTCTTTACATCATCATTCCACCAATCGCTCCTCTTCCCTCCTGCACCCACTTTCCTGTAACCACAAACTTCTGCTGAACACTCTAACACTACATTTTTAAACCTACCCCATACCTCTTCGACCCCATTGCCTATGATCTCATTAGCCCATCTATCCTCCAATAGCTGTTTATATCTTACCCTAACTGCCTCCTCTTTTAGTTTATAAACCTTCACCTCTCTCTTCCCTGATGCTTCTATTCTCCTTGTATCCCATCTACCTTTTACTCTCAGTGTAGCTACAACTAGAAAGTGATCTGATATATCTGTGGCCCCTCTATAAACATGTACATCCTGAAGTCTACTCAACAGTCTTTTATCTACCAATACATAATCCAACAAACTACTGTCATTTCGCCCTACATCATATCGTGTATACTTATTTATCCTCTTTTTCTTAAAATATGTATTACCTATAACTAAACCCCTTTCTATACAAAGTTCAATCAAAGGGCTCCCATTATCATTTACACCTGGCACCCCAAACTTACCTACCACACCCTCTCTAAAAGTTTCTCCTACTTTAGCATTCAAGTCCCCTACCACAATTACTCTCTCACTTGGTTCAAAGGCTCCTATACATTCACTTAACATCTCCCAAAATCTCTCTCTCTCCTCTGCATTCCTCTCTTCTCCAGGTGCATACACGCTTATTATGACCCACTTCTCGCATCCAACCTTTACTTTAATCCACATAATTCTTGAATTTACACATTCATATTCTCTTTTCTCCTTCCATAACTGATCATTTAACATTACTGCTACCCCTTCCTTTGCTCTAACTCTCTCAGATACTCCAGATTTAATCCCATTTATTTCCCCCCACTGAAACTCTCCTACCCCCTTCAGCTTTGTTTCGCTTAGGGCCAGGACATCCAACTTCTTTTCATTCATAACATCAGCAATCATCTGTTTCTTGTCATCCGCACTACATCCACGCACATTTAAGCAACCCAGTTTTATAAAGTTTTTCTTCTTCTCTTTTTTAGTAATTGTATACAGGAGAAGGGGTTACTAGCCCATTGCTCCCGGCATTTTAGTCGCCTCATACGACACGCATGGCTTACGGAGGAAAGATTCTTTTCCACTTCCCCATGGACAATAGAAGAAATAAAAAAGAACAAGAGCTATTTAGAAAAAGGAGAAAAACCTAGATGTATGTATATATATATATGCATGTGCGTGTCTGTGAAGTGTGACCAAAGTGTAAGTAGGAGTAGCAAGATATCCCTGTTATCTTAGCGTGTTTATGAGACAGAAAAAGAAACCATATATATTATATATATATATATATATTATATATATATATATATATTATATATATATATATATATATATATATATATATATATATATATGTAAAACAATTACAGGCCTTCGTTTCACACTCACTTGGCAGGACGGTAGTACCCCCTGGGTGGTTGCTGTCTACCAACCTACTACATATATATATATATATATATATATTATATATATATATTATATATATTATATATATATATATATATATAATGTAGGTAGTAGGTTGGTAGACAGCAACCACCCAGGGAGGTACTACCGTCCTGCCAAGTGAGTGTGAAACGAAAGCCTGTAATTGTTTTACATGATGGTAGGATTGCTGGTGTCTTTTGTCTGTCTCATAAATATGCAAGATTACAGGCATGTCTTGCTACTTCTACTTACACTTAGGTCACACTACACATACATGTACACGTTTATTTATACACTCTCATCTGAGTTTTCTTTGATTTTATCTTAATAGTTCTTGGTCTTATTACTTTTCCTTTTATATCCATGGGGAAGTGGAATAAGAATCTTTCCTCCGTAAGCCATGCGTGTTGTAAAAGTCAACTAAAATGCCGGGAACAATGGGCTAGTAACCCTTTTTCCTGTAAAGATTACTAAAAAGAATAAGAAGAAGAAAATTGTCAAAGTGGGAAGTCTGAATGTGCGTGGATGTTGTGCAAATGATAAGAAAGAGATGATTGTGGATGTTATGAATGAGAAGAAACTGGATGTCCTGGCTTTAAGTGAAACAAAGCTGAAGGGGGTGGGAGAGTTTCAATGGAGAGGAATAAATGGGATTAGGTCAGGGGTTTCAAATTGAGCTAGAGCTAAAGAAGGAGTAGCAATAATGTTGAAGGATAAGCTATGGCAGGAAAAGAGGGACTACAAATGAATAAATTCAAGGATTATGTGGAGTAAAGTAAAGATTGGATGTGAAAAGTGAATTATAGTAAGCGTGTATGCACCTGGAGAAGAGAGAAGTGTAGAGGAGAGAGAGAGATTCTGGGAAATGTTGAGTGAATGCGTGGGGAGTTTTGAATCAAGTGTGAGAGTAATGGTGGTTGGGGATTTCAATGCTAAAGTGGGTAAAAATGTTATGGAGGGAGTAGTAGGTAAATTTGGGGTGCCAGGGGTAACTGTAAATGGGGAGCCTTTAATTGAGCTATGTGTAGAAAGAAATTTGGTAATAAGTAATACATATTTTATGAAAAAGAGGATAAATAAATATACAAGGTATGATGTAGCACGTAATGAAAGCAGTTTGTTAGATTATGTATTGGTGGATAAAAGGTTGATGAGTAGGCTCCAGGATGTACATGTTTATAGAGGGGCAACTGATATATCGGATCATTATTTAGTTGTAGCTACAGTTAGAGTAAGAGGTAGATGGGAAAAGAGGAAGGTGGCAACAACAAGTAAGAGGGAGGTGAAAGTGTATAAACTAAGGGAGGAGGAAGTTCGGGCGAGATATAAGCGACTATTGGCAGAAAGGTGGGCTAGTGCAAAGATGAGTAGTGGGGGGGTTGAAGAGGGTTGGAATAGTATTAAAAATGCAGTATTAGAATGTGGGGCAGAAGTTTGTGGTTATAGGAGGGTGGGGGCAGGAGGAAAGAGGAGTGATTGGTGGAATGATGAAGTAAAGGGTGTGATAAAAGAGAAAAAGGTAGCTTATGAGAGGTTTTTACAAAGCAGAAGTGTTATAAGAAGAGCAGAGTATATGGAGAGTAAATGAAAGGTGAATAGAGTGGTGAGAGAGTGCAAAAGGAGAGCAGATGAAAGAGTGGGAGAGGCACTGTCAAGAAATTTTAATGAAAATAAGAAAAAAACTTTGGAGTGAGTTAAACAAGTTAAGAAAGCCTAGGGAAGTATGGATTTGGCAGTTAAAAACAGAGTAGGGGAGTTAGTAGATGGGGAGAGGGAGGTATTAGGTAGATGGCGAGAATATTTTGAGGAACTTTTAAATGTTGAGGAAGAAAGGGAGGCGGTAATTTCATGCACTGGCCAGGGAGGTATACCATCTTTTATGAGTGAAGAAGAGCAGAATGTAAGTGTGGTGGAGGTACGTGAGGCATTACGTAGAATGAAATGGGGTAAAGCAGCTGGAACTGAGGGGATCATGACAGAAATGTTAAAAGCAGGGGGGGATATAGTGTTGGAGTGGTTGGTACTTTTGTTTAATAAATGTATGAAAGAGGGGAAGGTACCTAGGGATTGGCGGAGAGCATGTATAGTCCCTTTATATAAAGGGAAAGGGGACAAAAGAGATTGTAAAAATTATAGAGGAATAAGTTTACTGAGTATACCAGGAAAAGTATACGGTAGGGTTATAATTGAAAGAATTAGAGGTAAGACAGAATGTAGGATTGCGGATGAGCAGGGAGGCTTCAGAGTGGGTAGGGGATGTGTAGATCAAGTGTTTACATTGAAGCATATATGTGAACAGTATTTAGATAAAGGTAGGGCAGTTTTTATTGCATTTATGGATTTAGAAAAGGCATATGATAGAGTGGATAGAGGAGCAATGTGGCAGATGTTGCAAGTATATGGAATAGGTGGTAAGTTACTAAATGATGTTAAGAGTTTTTATGAGGATAGTGAGGCTCAGGTTAGGGTGTGTAGAAGAGAGGGAGACTACTTCTCGGTAAAAGTAGGTCTTAGACAGGGATGTGTAATGTCACCATGGTTGTTTAATATATTTATAGATGGGGTTGTAAAGGAAGTAAATGCTAGGGTGTTCGGGAGAGGGGTGGGATTAAATTTTGGGGAATCAAATTCAAAATGGGAATTGACACAGTTACTTTTTGCTGATGATACTGTGCTTATGGGAGATTATAAAGAAAAACTGTAAAGGTTAGTGGATGAGTTTGAGAATGTGTGTAAAGGTAGAAAGTTGAAAGTGAACATAGAAAAGAGTAAGGTGATGAGGGTATCAAATGATTTAAAGAAAAATTGGATATCAAATTGGGGAGGAGGAGTATGGAAGAAGTGAATGTTTTCAGATACTTGGGAGTTGACGTGTCGGCGAATGGATTTATGAAGGATGAGGTTAATCATAGAATTGATGAGGGAAAAAAGGTGAGTGGTGCGTTGAGGTATATGTGGAGTCAAAAAACGTTATCTATGGAAGCAAAGAAGGGAATGTATGAAAGTATAGTAGTACCAACACTCTTATATGGATGTGAAGCTTGGGTGGTAAATGCAGCAGCGAGGAGACGGTTGGAGGCAGTGGAGATGTCCTGTCAAAGGGCAATGTGTGGTGTAAATATTATGCAGAAAATTCGGAGTGTGGAAATTAGGAGAAGGTGTGGAGTTAATAAAAGCATTAGTCAGAGGGCTGAAGAGGGGTTGTTGAGGTAGTTTGGTCATTTAGAGTGAATGGATCAAAGTAGAATGACATGGAAAGCATATAAATCTATAGGGGAAGGAAGGAGGGGTAGGGGTAGTCATCGAAAGGGTTGGAAAGAGGTGGTAAAGGAGGTTTTGTGGGCGAGGGGCTTGGACTTCCAGAAAGCGTGCATGAGCGTGTTAGATAGGAGTGAATGGAGACGAATGATGCTTGGGACCTGACTATCTGTTGGAGTGTGAGCAGGGTAATATTTAGTGAAGGGATTCAGGGAAACCGGTTATTTTCATATAGTCGGACTTGAGTCCTGGAAATGGGAAGTACAATGCCTGCACTTTAAAGGAGGGGTTTGGGATATTGGCAGTTTGGAGGCATATGTTGTGTATCTTTATACGTATGTGCTTCTAAACTGTTGTATTCTGAGCACCTCTGCAAAAACAGTGATGATGTGTGAGTGTGGTGAAAGTGTTGAATGATGATGAAAGTATTTTCTTTTTGGGGATTTTCTTTCTTTTTTTGGGTCACCCTGCCTCGGTGGGAGACGGCCGACTTGTTGAAATATATATATATATATATATATATATATATATATATATATATATATATATATATATATATATATATATATATGTATATATATATATATATATATATATATATATATATATATATATATATATATATATATATATATATATATATATGCAACAAGATCACAGTAAATAGGTGATTTTTTAAATATGCAAAACAACCACTCTGAAAGAGTAGTGAAATTCCAAGCGCTTTCGTGACTATTCACATTGTCAAGGAACTATGACAATGTGAGTAGTCACGAAAGCTCTTGGAATTTCACTACTCTTTCACAGTGGTTGTTTTGCGCATATATATATAAATATATATATATATATATATATATATATATATATATATATATATATATATATATATATATATATATATATATATATATATCGTGCCGAATAGGCAGAACTTGCGATCTTGGCTTAAAAAGCAACGCTCATCTTGCCATATAGGACAAGTGAAAATTTGAGTATACAATAATGTCGCCAAAATCATTCTGAACCTAACGAAAAAAATATATTTCACTGAGTTTGTTTAGTATTAAATTATTATAAACAAATCTAAAGTATATTTAGCTGGGTTAGGCTAAAATAAATTGCTCTTGTTATAATAAGGTTAGGTAAGATTCTAAGATTCTTATGGTACAAAATTATTAATTTTTACATTAACATTAATGAAAAAAATATATCTTTAAACGTATAAGAGAAAATTTCAGAAAGGACTTAATTTTAAATGAGTTCTTGCTAATTGACCAGTTTTTCATATTCGGCACGAGATTATATATATATATATATATATATATATATATATATATATATATATATATATATATATATATATATATATATATATATATATATATGACTATGGTACGATTTCATAGTCTTTTAAATGTATAACAAGAATTCTTTTGTTACAGTTATAAGTGGTTTTAATTTTGGAACCGGATGGCTGTACTTGAATTGAAACACTGCATAACCCATATATATATATATATATATATATATATATATATATATATATATATATATATATATATATATATATATATGTATATATATATATACATATATATATATATAAACACTGATCTCTAGCTGAAGGAGACTCGAACCTACGAACCTTAGGACAAGGTACGCAGTGCTTTACCAATCTACCCACACTGGTCCAGTGTGGGTAGATTGGTAAAGCACTGCGTACCTTGTCCTAAGGTTCGTGTCTCCTTCAGCCAGAGATCAGTGTTTGTGTATATTTCGCATGCTCTCGCGAATTCCTTGCACATAATATATATATATATATATATATATATATATATATATATATATATATATATATATATATATATATATATATATACATACATACATACATACATACATACACACACACACACACACACACACACACACACACACACACACACACACACACACACTCACTTTGGGCACATTGTATACCATTAAGGAAAATGTCATAGTCGCAGATCCCTTCATTATTGTAAGCATGATCATCGTCACTAGAAGCATTAGCTGGATAACCCCCGCCGAGACTAGACAGGTGTTCCCTTAATTTGTTTTAATCGGCAGAACGGAAATCGGAAATCCTTAGTGAATTATCCTTATTATTTTACTCCCTTTTAAAAGAAGTCCATTCGGTTTGTTTGACGTTAAAATGCCCTGCTATTACCATCGTGTCTAGAAGCGGTAACAATCTCGTCCCAAAGAAATCTCCATTTGTAGCAATCAAAGGTGGGGGGTCGGTATATAACACCTAAAAAAAAAAAACAATTTTTTATTGTTCTAGAAATTATACCCAAACACATTCTGTGTCTAATCCATCGGTTTTTATACCTGTTATATACAACAATTTACGTTATCTCGGACATAATGTAAATTGTTGCTTAATCTCTCTTCTATCCTTCTCTAAGTCTTCCTTAACCTGTAGCTACAATTGGCCATAGTTGAAAGAAGCAATCATCACAATCTATTTGAGCTCAATAGATATGTATACACACACGATGATAAATTAGACACATGTGCAACAATTGGGTATCTTTAATGAGGAAACGTCTAGCCACATAGTGGTTTCATCAGTCCATACAAAGGAGAATGGTGAAGAACAGAAGGAATTTGAAGAAATCAGTCCCTCAGCCTTGAGCCGATGTGATCAGTCCGTCAATCTTGAAAGGAATTCTTTTCAATGAAACGTTTCCTCATTAAAGATACCCAATTGTTGCACATGTGTCTAAATTATCAACATGTCGGTTCTCTGAACCATTCATCTACATACACACGATACAGATCACCTCAACAACATCAGATATTCATCAACTTGTCAGTTTCCTGAACCATTTATATACGATTCCTGTAAGACAGAGCAACATCTTGTGATCTTGATACAAGAACATAACCAACTTCCATCTGTGATTTTTTTCATGGTGACGCCGACTCCACCTACTTCGCCTCACTTGTCTGGAGTATAAAAGCTCCTTCTCCGGGCATATACTGTATGTACTTCTATCATGACTGATGGACTAAACACATCGACTGCAGACCGACCATCTTCGACCATTTACCTCAGTACTGGACTAAAGAAGCCACTGACTGGAGAAACATTTCTACTATAAAGTTAACTAAGAGTTGCACAAGTGTCTTATTCATCAACTTGTCGGTTTTCTGATCTATTTATATACAATGAGTTAATGGGGTTAACAAAACTTATGTCTTGGGTAGTACTGAGAAAGCTTGAGCAAACATTTTTGTTAAGAGGTTTTGGGTTTAAGAAAGGCTTTCCTAGTATGCGCCAGTAGGCCTCTTGCAGTGTTCCTCTTTCCTTACGATCAATAAAATGTCCCATTACTTAGACATGTGTTCATTTATCATATATATTACCGATAATTCTTCCCTTGTTCCTCAAATTCAAACGTAGTATTCAGTAAAGAAAATAATCGAAAGATTTAGTTAACTATTAAAGAACATGAAAGACTGTGCAAGAAAGGTATAAAATACCGACAATATGAAAGTTAAGACACATGTGCAACATCTGGATATCTTTATTGTAGTAGACGTTTCGCCATCCAGTGGCTTTATCAATACAGATTCTAGGACATAATAGGAAGACAGTAGAACTATATACAAAAGATGAGGTAATCAGTCCCTCGGCCTTGGAGTTAGTGTTCACAGCATCGTGGTGGAGGAGAATCTGGAGCAAAGACAACGAACGAACGAAAGTTCAGGTAAGATCCCAAATAGGATGAGCGGGGAAGACGGGACAGACGAAGAATAGTGCTGGAGAGGAGTGTTCTTAGTCGTAGAAATAGAGCCATGGCTTAACCCAGCAGCAGATACTGAAAAGAGAAATTCCGGTTCTTCTGTTGGGACTCCGGTGGGGTGAGCTGGGAGTAAGGGACTTGCGACGTTTAGAGCTAGAGAGGAGTGCAGAACTGAGTCATGTCTTAACCCAAAAAAAGCTAAGGCGAACGTGGGTCAGAGAATGGTACCTGTCAGCGGATCCAAGGTTATTTGTAAGTAGGGTTAGGAGCAGGATCATGCAAGGAGTAGAAAAGGTTGTGTTGGTTTGTGGGTCTGCGAATGTCTTCGTCAAGGAGAGAGGTCCAGTAGTCATGTCGTGTCTCAAGTTTGTCTATCTGTCTGTCACTGAGCCTCTTCCAGTACAGATTCAGCGCAGGGACGTCTAACTGGGCATGGAGAGACTCGCTTGTGGCGAAGTCCTCCCATCTGACATCAAGCACCCAGCGCAGCGCCTTGTTCTGGACACGCTGCAGTTTAAGTAAGTTTGTTTTTGCTGCAAGAGAGAGGGCTAGAGGAGAGTAAGTTATCAGAGGACGTATTAGGGATTTGTAGAGGTGTAGTTTGGTGCGTTGAGAGGCATGTTTCAGCTTGTAGAGGCCCGCAAGGGCCTTACTAGCTATTGCATGCCTTGAGTGAATGTGTCCGTGTAAACGAAGAAGGTAGTCAAGATTAACGCCAAGGACAGTGACAGATTGTGTGATAGGGAAGTAAGTGCGGGTGTCAGCTGTTCTGAGTTCGACAGGTAATGGAGGATCACGTTTCCTGTAGTTAAAATGCGTAATGCTGGATTTTGCTGCATTGGTTTTGATCCTCCATTTTTGTTCCCAGATGGCTATCCTGTCAACCTCATTTTGTGTTTTGTGTGTGAGTGTATCTATATTGGCATGAGTGATAAGTTGTGTAATGTCGTCTGCATAGGCTAGTGTGATGGAGTTGTGGTATACAGGTGTTGGAATGTCGTTAGTGTATAAAATGTAGAGGGTAGGGAGAGGACAGATCCCTGGGGTACTCCAGCATTTAGTGTGAAGTAGTCAGAGTAACAGCCTTGGAATTTGATTCTCATGGTACGGCCGTCTAGGAAGTTGCAGAGGAGTTTACGAGTATTGAGAGGCAGGTTGAAGTTAGTGCAGAGTTTGTACTTGAGCCCCTCGTGCCACACAGTGTCAAAAGCTTTTTCAACGTCTTTTGCAACCAGGGCTGTCCTGTTTCTTTGTTTTGTGTTTATGTGGATGTAGTTGAGAATGATGTTAATGGCATCCTGTGTGGATCTGTGTGTTCTGAAGCCAAACTGGCCATCTGAAAGTAGAGAATTATGTTCCAGGTATCTGCGAAGGCGATGATTAATGAGTTTTTCAAAGAGTTTTCCTAAAGTTTCGAGGAGGCTGATAGGGCGATAGTTTCTAGGGTCAGAGTGGTCTTTATTGGGTTTAGGAAGGAGGATAGCAGTAGCAGCTTTGAAGAGGGAAGGGAAGTATCCAGAGGCAAGGGAGGCATTGAGGAGGTTTGTGTAGGCAGTAATGATAGAGTCAGGAAGGTGTTTCAGGATAATATGGTTTAGGCCAGAGGCACCAGGAGCCTTTGGAGGAAGGTGTCTGAGGAGAGTTTTAATGTCTGTGTTGGTGAAAGGAGTGTCGAGTTCTTGGGAGGAGGTAAGAGTGTCTAGATGTATGTGGCTGTCTGGTGTTGTTTCTTGTGTGTGTGCAGTGTTCCAGTGTTCTATGTTCTGAATGTGTTGAATAACGTTAGGGCGAGGTGGGTGAGGGTGGAAGATGTTCTCCCAGATGTGTTTGAAGATGTTGGTAGCAGCCTGTGGGTCTGAGATGTGTGTGTTGTTGTGGGTGATGTGTTTGAATTTGTTGGTGGGAGTAGTGCCTCTGATTTTTTTGATAAAGTTCCAGAAGGCTTTAGTGTTTTTAACACGCTGCCTGTCCGCTTGTTGTATTAGTCGTGACCAGTGATTGTTGTGGTCTTGGTCTAGGCTGTGTAAAATGTTGTTTCTAAGGTAAGTGAGATCTAATCGGACTTGATTAAATCTATGTGTGTTGTAGAGGAAGCGGTTGTGGTAGCAGATAATTAGTCTTCTTGTTCTGAGTGACGGTTTGAAGGAATAACGAGTGGTGTGAGTTTTCTTTGGTATTGCGATGTTGGCTGCTTGTGTAATGGTGTCCTGGATGAGATCAAGTTGAGTATCGATGTCAGAGATAGGTTTGTTGTTGTAGTCATAGGTGAGGTTAATATTGTCTATGTGTTGTTTGAAAGCATCCCAGTCAGCGTTCTTGTAGGAGAATGAAGGTGTGGTTGGAATGAGGATAGGGTTGGAGGAGATGTGTAAGATGACTGGGATGTGATCAGAGCCTGTAATAGGGCCAGGTGAGATGTAATGCTGAAATAGAGAGCTGGCTCGGTTTGCCAGAATGATGTCTGGTTTGCCTTGGCCCGTGTGGTTGAAGAAGGTATTGAAGTCTGGGCCAAGATGAATTAGGTGTTTATGGTTTGTGAAGTTGAGTAATTGGTGACCAAGTTGGTTGTTACTGGTGTGATGAAAGGCAGTGTGTTTGGCATTCATGTCAGCTAGTAGGTAAGTTGGTGTGTTGGTGTAGTTGAAGACTAAGGAGAGGTCGTGTATGTTGATAGTAGTGTTTGGGCGAGCATAGGTGGTGAAAAAGATAAAGTGGCCAAGGTGGGTGTGTATTCTGACCGCAAGACAGTGTTGGTGAATAAAAGGGATTGGGAGAAATTCATGTTTTATGTTGGAATTGACAAGGATGGCAACCCCATCGTGGGGATCATAGGGGGACTGTAGTGCAGTATAACCATAATGGCGGATACATTGAGGGGCTTTGAGGCAGGTACTGTTTAGCAAAACAATATCTGGCCTCTCTGCTTCAAGGAGCTCGGCCAGTAGGTGTCTAATTGTAAAGTAAGAACGTACGTTGAACTGAATCACCTTAAACGTGATTTAATGGTTTCGTCTTAGCAAAGTTAACGTCGGGGGAGGAGTTTGGATTAAAGCCCGTGATAGTGGTGCCATCAGTGGATGTGTGTTTGTAGGTGCTACGGACCCGTTTCCTGGAGGGGGAGGAAGAGATGGATCTGTTTTTATGTTCTTTGGTCTGTCCGTTAGAAGTTGGGGTAGGTTTAGGTTTGAGTGGATTTTGTCTGGAGGAGGTGGAGTTGGACCTGGATGAGGTTTTGGTTGTGGTGGAGTGGGCGAAGGTGGATGCAGAGGAAGTGGAAGTTTTGGTAAGCTGTGAGGAAATGGAAGCTTTGGAAGGGGATGAAGTGGGTAAGGAAGTGGGGGGGGGGTCGTAGCAGTAGCAGTAGGGGTGTTGGTGGGAGGTGTAGAAGTAGTGAAGAGAGGTAGTGGAGGAGGAGAGCTGGTGGGAGTAGGAAGTGGGGGGGTGGGAGAGAGGAAGGAGGGAGAGGTTGTAGGAGGCTTGGAAGAGAAGCAGGAAGGAGGGATAATTAAAGAGGGAAGATTGTTAGCAGACAAGATTAGGTTAAGGACATGTGAGTAGTCTGATTGGTAAACTTGTGAGATTACCATCGCAGAGTGGGCAGCAGTGGCAAGTTGACAGTTAGTTTTGTAGTCTAGTGTGGGTGTAGAAGGAGAAGTGCTTGTAGTCTGTGTGTTGGTGTTTGATGTGTGTAGAGTAGAAGAGGTGGACCAAGTGCGTGGGGAGGCCCAGGCATTGGGGGTAGGGGAGGGAGGTGTGGAAGGGGAGGGAGGTAAGGAAGGGGAGGGAGGAGCAGGGAAGGGGTTGGGGAGGGAGGGAGGTTGGTTTGCTCTGAGGAGAGAATGTGCTTTCTAGAAGGGCAGGAATTTGCAACTGCACTGTGTGACCCGCCGCAGTTAGAACATTTAAGGGGGAGGTTGCAAGTATTCCAGAAGTGGCCAGTTGCTGAACATCTGGAGCAGACTTGTGTAGATGTGCATGTGTTTTTGTCGTGGCCGAATTTGTAGCATTTAAGACATTGTGTGATTGGGTGGAAGTTCGGAGTGAAGAGAGCGTTTGGAGGAATGCGGATGGTCTTGGCAAAGATTCCTTGACTGAAGAGTGTAGAGGCGTCAGCAGGAGTAGAACAGCGTATTTTGAGAATGGTAGAGTTTTCTGGTCTGTAAATATCGTCAACAGAGACTTTGTTCTTAGTACTGATATCTTTTATTAAGTCTTCTTTGTCTGTGTCATAGGCTGTCAGGAGAGAGTAGTCTACGTGTTTAGCAATGACTGTGCTTTTGGCACGGTGCTCAGGAGTCCAAATAATGGTGAAGCCTGCGTTGAGAAGTTTTTGTCTGGTATCGCTTGAGGTGTACGCTTCGTAGGAATGTTTGTCAAGAAGGAGTTTGAAGCCTGAGTTGGTTTTGAAGACTTTAAGTTGAGGTGCACCAGTGATCTGATATAATAAATTTTCCGGACAGATAGTGGCATCAGGATTAGAAAATTTGAGGTTTAGCGAGAAGGAATTGGATTTAGTAGAAGCAGAGGCAGGTGTGGGAGGTTGGGGGAGAGTGGAAGGGGGGTGGGAGGTGGAAGGCAACGAAGGCATCGTCTAATTACGAAAAGATGTAATTGGAGGTGACAATCGGCCAAAAAGTGAGAGTACTCAGCTAGGCAAGTACGTGTAAGTAGACACACATACTTGCCTGGCGCTGGACACTGAGGAGGTGAACTGTAGCTTGATGGAGCACTGTATATCCTGAGTGGTGGCGAGACTGGCTGTATGGCGTGCAGTCAACAGGCGAAGAGAATTCAGGCAGCAAGAGGCTTCCTGCCCTTCGGTCGGCAACCACCGACGCACCAATCCTGATGGTGGAGAGGAAGACGAAGGTCCAGCAAGCACTACTCAAAGCACTACTCAACACGGGGTAATTCGAGAGAGGCGAGATCGTCGATGTGTTAGGTAAGCACACGTCACCACTCGAGCTAAGTCGACTGACACTATGACCTTGACGAGCGAAGACAAGAAGACTGGCGGTTTATATAGGCGTCAGTGGATAGGGACGGGCAGCAGACGAGGGCAAAGTCACTGGTAGGCGGGATTCCCCAGTGGAAGTAGGTCCTTCCCAAAGAGATGGGTTAGTTGCAGCAGCCGTGAAGGTCTTGTAGATGTCCTCTGAACCAAGATTCCATGATGTTGCAGTGTCTGACAAGTTGTGCAAGAAAGGTATAAAATACCGACAATATGAAAGTTAAGACACATGTGCAACATCTGGATATCTTTATTGTAGTAGACGTTTCGCCATCCAGTGGCTTTATCAATACAGATTCTAGGACATAATAGGAAGACAGTGTTCTGTGCTCTCTAAGCACAGAAATAAATGGAAATAAATGGTATAAAATACCGACATAATGGAAATATAAACACATAAGCAGTATAATGTGAACCTTTATTGACAACGTTTCGCCCAAACAATGAGCTTTATCAGGTCACAAACAGATCTGTTTGTGACTTGATAAAGCCCACTATGTGGGCGAAACGTTGTCAGTGAAGGATCACATTATACGGCTTATGTGTTTATATTTCCACTAAGCTATCTTTGATGGTTTTTCTCTCTCACATCTATTACAACGATCAAGAAAGACAATGTGTGCAAATTTGGAATCTTTAAAATCTTGGTTACTGCCCGACAACATTTAAAACCCATGCTGTATAATGGAACACATTAAACAAATGAGATTGTACCCCGGAGAGACTCCACGCTCACTGTCTTCAGCCAACTCCAACAATCTGTCAGCGTGATTAATATATCTTGAGAAACGCTTGAAATTGGGTAAGAAAAAATCCTCACAACCACTTCTCTCTTGAATACTGCGTGAGACGACCTGTAGCTGATGACCTGGCTAAGCCTGGTTATTTCGCTGACGCTGATGACCTGGCAGAGACTGGTAACCTCGCTAAAACTGATGACCTATCCGAAACTAATTGCCTAGTTGACGTACGACGACTTGGTTAAGACTGACGACCTGGCTGACTGACGAGCAAGCGGAGTGTGGCGACCAAGTTATTTTAAGCCGATATCGCTTAGGTCTGACAACTTGGCCGAGGCTATCGTCCTGCTTGAGCGGATGACGGCTGTGCTGATGTATGAGGCTGAGTAGGGAGGTAAAGATGCTTGGATTCAGCCCATGGTCTGGAACAATATTGGTTGATGGACTTATTAAGAACATAAGAAATAAGGAACACTGCAACAGGCCTACTGACCCATGCGGAGCAGGTCCCTGTCTCTCTCCCCCCCCCCCCGATTAGACCAATGATCCCCCCTGGATAAGCCCAATGAACCACCCAGTCTGGTCACCTCCATTCAAGGATGGAGCACTGCACCAGACCCAGCAGCACAAGCTAGTCAAGTCCAACTCACACCCGCCCACTCACTCATGTATTTATCTAACCTATTTTTAAAACTACACAACGTTTTAGCCTGAATAACTGTACTCGGCAGTTTGTTCCACTCATCCACAACTCTATTACCAAACCAGTGTTTTCCTATATCCTTTCTGAATCTGAATTTTTCTAACTTGAAACTATTGCTGCGAGTCCTGTCTTGGCTTGAAATTTTCATCACACTATTTACATCCCCTTTATTTATTCCTGTTTTCCAATTATACACCTCGATCATATCCCCCCTAATTCTCCGCCTTTCGTGAGAGTGCAGACTCAGGGCCCTCAGTCTATCCACATAAGGAAGATTTCTGTTACATGGGATCATCTTTGTCATCCTCCTCTGTACGTTTTCCAGAGCATTTACATCCATTCGATAATACGGTGACCAGAACTGAGCAGCATAGTCTAAATGAGGCCTAACAAAGGATATATAGAGTTGAAGAACAACCTGAGGACTTCTATTATTTATAGATATGAAGCCAAGAATTCTGTTAGCTTTATTGCAAACACTAATGCATTGTTGTCTTGGTTTTAGATTACTGCTAACCAGAACTCCTAAATCCTTTTCGCAATCAGTAGTATTAAGATATGCATTATTTAGTTAATATGTGGCATGGTTATTTAACTGTCCAACATTTAGAACTTTGCATTTGTCAATATTGAACTGCATCTGCCACTTCTTCGACCATTGCATCAGTCTATTCAAATCATCCTGCAGCGCTCTAGTGTCCTCATTAGAATGAATTGGACGGCCTATTTGGTGTCATCAGCAAATTTGCTTATGTCGCTATTTATTCCCTCATCTATGTCGTTTATGTAAATTGTGAACAACAACGGGCCTAACACTGACCCCTGAGGAACACCGCTTGTGACGTGCCCCCATTCTGATTTCTCCAAATTTATGCAAACTCTCTGCTGTCTATTTGTCAACCATGCCTCTACCAAGGGAAAAAAATTCTCCTCCTATTCCGTGTGCCTTAAGTTTCCTCAATAGCCTCTGGTGTGGAACTCTATCGAAAGCCTTACTGAAGTCCATATACACAATATCATATTCATTACCATGATCTACCTCCTCAATCACCTTAGTGAAAAAAGTTAGTAAATTCGTAAGACAGGAACGCCCCTTTGTGAAACCGTGTTTAGATTCATTAATCAATCTGTGCCTGTCAAGATGGCTATGAATTGCTTCGGCAATTACTGATTCCATAATTTTTTCCACTATGAAGGTAAGGCTTATTGGTCTACAGTTCGAAGCCAAGGACCTGTCACCTGCCTTGTAAATAGGTATTACATTTGCCTTTTTCCACTTATCAGGCACTATGCCAGTTTGTAGTGATGTGCTAAAAAGATTAGCCAAAAGTATGCTAAGTTCCTCTTTACATTCCTTTAACACCATTGCAAACAGTTCATTAGGGCCTGGGGGTTTGTTAGGTTTTAGTTTCTCTATTTGTCTGAGGACCATGTCACTAGTTACCGCAATCGTACATAGTTTATCATCCTGTTCTACATACTCTATTATTTCAGGAATATCACTAGTATTTTCCTGGGTGAAAACTGAGAGGAAGTAGGTATTGAGAATTTCACACATATCCTTATCACTGTCAGTGATCTGACCAGAGTTACTCTTAAGTGGGCCAATCTTGTCCCTAATCTTACTTCTGTATACCTGAAAGAACCCTTTTGGGTTAGTCTTTGAATCCCTTGCGACCTTAGCCTCATAATCCCTTTTTGCTTTTCTTATTCCTTTCTTTATTTCTCTCTTTAATTGAGTATATTGATTTCTTAACTGCTCATCCCCTCTTTTGATACGCCTATATATGCCTCTCTTTTGACCAATGAGATGTTTTAATCTATTGTTCACCCAATTAGGATTATTTTTGTTAGATCTAATTTCCCTACTCAGAACAAAAGTTGTCTGGGCAGCTAGAACTATGCTCTGAAAAACGTCATATTGGCAACCAAGATCACCTACCTGACCCATAGTCAGGACATCCCACTTTAGCCCACCCAGGTAATTTTTCAGTTTTTTGAAGTCGGCCAAACAAAAATCTGGGACAGAGATTTGATTGCAGTTATCTGGGTAATATCCATGATATATTGAAACTAAGTGATTTGTGATCACTTTCCCCAAGCTCATCATTAACCTCAAGATTATTTAGTGAGTCTTTGTTGGCAAGAACTAAGTCAAGCAGATTGTTTCCTCTAGTTGGTTCTGTCACAACCTGTTCTAAAAAGCAATCCAGAACCGTATCAAGAAAGTCACTAGATTCAAGATTTCCTGTCATATTGTTCCAATCAATTTGCCTAAAGTTAAAATCTCCCATTATCACAACATTTTCATATCTAGATGCCTAATGAACTTCGTTTCATAACAGCTTACTGCACTCCCTATCAAGGTTTGGGGGCCTTTAAATCACACCCAAAATTAATTTGTCACGTCCCTCGAGAAACTGAAGCCAAACAGTTTCTGTGTTCGATGTTTCTAATCTTATATCATGTCTAAGACAACAATTTAAATTTTCTCTGACGTACATCGCCACTCCACCATCCTTCCTGTTGACCCTATCAGTGTGGAATAGTTTATAAGAACATAAGAACATAAGAAAGGAGGAACACTGCAGCAGGCCTGTTGGCCCATACTAGGCAGGTCCTTTACAATTCATCCCACTAACAAACATTTGACGAACCCAATTTTCAATGCCACCCAAGAAACAAGCTCCGATGTGCAAGTCCCACTCAAATCCAACCCCTCCCACTCATGTACTTATCCAACCTAAATTTTGAAACTACCCAAAGTCCCAGCCTCAATAACCCAACTAGGTAGACTGTTCCACTCATCAACTACCCTATTTCCAAACCAATATTTTCCTATGTCCTTTCTAAATCTAAACTTATCCAATTTAAATCCATTACTGCGGGTTCTCTCTTGGAGAGATATCCTCAAGACCTTGTTAATATCCCCTTTATTAATACCTATCTTCCACTTATACACTTCGATCAGGTCTCCCCTCATTCTTCGTCTAACAAGTGAATGTAACTTAAGAGTCTTCAATCTTTCTTCATAAGGAAGATTTCTAATGCTATGTATTAATTTAGTCATCCTATGCTGAATGTTTTCTAACGAATTTATGTCCATTCTGTAATATGGAGACCAGAATTGAGCTGCATAATCTAGGTGAGGCCTTACTAATGATGTATAAAGCTGCAGTATGACCTCTGGACTTCTGTTGCTTACACTTCTTGATATAAATCCCAGTAATCTATTTGCCTTATTACGTACGCTTAGGCATTGCTGTCTTGGTTTAAGGTTGCTGCTTACCATAACCCCCAAGTCCTTTTCGCAATCTGTATGGCTAAGTTCTACATTATTTAATTTATAAGTGCTAGGGTTATGGACACTCCCGAGCTTCAGAACCTTGCATTTATCTACATTGAACTGCATCTGCCACTTTTCTGACCAAGAGTAGAGTTTGTCTAAATCGTCCTGAAGTTCCCTAACATCTACGTTTGAATCAATTATCCTACCTATCTTCGTGTCATCGGCGAATTTGCTCATATCACTAGTAATTCCTTCATCAAGATCATTGATATATATAATAAACAACAACGGGCCCAAGACTGATCCCTGTGGAACGCCACTTGTTACTGATCCCCACTCGGATTTAACCCCATTTATGGACACTCTCTGCTTCCTGTCTGTGAGCCATGATTCGATCCACGAGAGCACCCTTCCCCCAATGCCATGAGCTGCTACTTTCTTCAACAGTCTTTGGTGCGGAACTCTATCAAATGCCTTACTAAAATCTAAGTAAACAATATCAAATTCTTTATCGTGGTCAACAGCCTCAAAAGCTTTACTGAAGAAAGTTAATAAATTAGTTAGACATGACCGGCCTCTTGTGAATCCATGCTGAGTATCATTAATCAAGCTATGCTTATCGAGATGGCTTCTTATAATCTCAGCTATAATTGACTCTAGTAATTTGCCTACAATTGAGGTCAGGCTTATTGGGCGGTAATTTGACGGTAACGACTTGTCCCCTGTTTTAAAAATAGGAATTACATTAGCCATCTTCCACATATCAGACACTACACCTGTTTGAAGAGATAAATTAAAAATATTAGTTAATGGTTCACAGACTTCCATTTTGCATTCCTTAAGAACCCTTGAAAAAACCTCATCAGGACCCGGTGACTTATTTTGCTTCAGTCGGTCTATCTGCTTCACAACCATTTCACTAGTGACTGTGATGTTACATAATTTATCTTCTTCTGATCCACTATAAAAATTAATTACCGGAATATTATTAGTGTCTTCCTGTGTAAAAACCGAGAGAAAATAATTATTTAAAATCGAGCACATTTCATTCTCTTTGTCAGTAAGATGCCCATAGTTATTTTTAAGGGGACCTATCTTATCTCTGACTTTTGTTCTGAACATCAAAATGGTATACAATACCGACAGGTTGTTAGGTAAGACACATATGCAACACTTAGACAACTTTATTCCGAAACGTTTCGCCTACACAGTAGGCTTCTTCAGTCGAATACAGAAAGTAGGCAGGAACAGTAGAGAAGTGAAGACGATGTAATCAGTCCATCACCCTTAAAGTCGTAGAATTTGAGGTTGTCAGTCCCTCGGCCTGGAGAAGTTCAGTTCCATAGTCATGGAACTGAACTTCTCCAGGCCGAGGGACTGACAACCTCAAATTCTACGACTTTAAGGGTGATGGACTGATTACATCGTCTTCACTTCTCTACTGTTCCTGCCTACTTTCTGTATTCGACTGAAGAAGCCTACTGTGTAGGCGAAACGTTTCGGAATAAAGTTGTCTAACTGTTGCATATGTGTCTTACCTAACGACTTTTGTTCTATAGACCTGGAAAAAACTTTTTGGGTTAGTTTTAGAATCCCTAGCAACTTTAATTTCATAGTCCCTTTTAGCTTTTCTTATCCCCTTTTCAATGTCCCTCTTAATGTCAATATACTGATTCATAAGATGACCCTCGCCTCTTTTGATACGCCTATAAATTCCTTTCTTATGCCCTAGTAGATATTTCAGCCTATTATTCATCCATTTTGGGTCATTTCTATTTGATCTAATTTCCTTATAAGGGATAAACGTTCTTTGAGCAGCATGTATTGTGTTCAGAAAACTGTCATATTGATAGCTCTCTTCGTTACCCCAGTCAAGAGATGATAAGTGTTCTCTAAGCCCATCGTAATCTGCTAAGCGAAAATCTGGGACTGTTACTGAGTTATCCCTACTATCATACTTCCATTCAATTCTAAATGTAATTGATTTGTGGTCGCTAGCACCCAGTTCCTCTGAAACTTCTAAATTATTAACAAGGGATTCATTGTTTGCCAGAACTAAGTCAAGCAGGTTATTACCCCTTGTAGGTTCTGTCACAAACTGCTTCAAAAAACAATCCTGAACTACTTCTAAGAAATCGTATGATTCTAAATTCCCAGTCAAGAAATTCCAATCAATATGACTAAAGTTAAAGTCTCCTAGAATTACTACATTATCGTGCCTTGTGGCCCTAACAATTTCCTCCCATAGTAGTCTCCCTTGGTCCCTATCTAAATTTGGGGGACGGTATATCACACCTAAAATTAATTTTTCATGCCCCTCTGAAAATTCTATCCAAACAGACTCTGCATGTGTTACTTCAGACTTAATACCCGTTTTTATGCAACAGTTCAAGCGATCTCGGACATACAATGCCACCCCACCCCCCTTCCTGATACTTCTATCTACTTGGAACAATTTAAAACCCTGAATGTGACATTCTGCAGGCATGTCCCGACTTTTTGAATTAAACCACGTCTCAGTAATGGCAAATACATCTATGTTACCTGCACTAGCAACTAGTCTCAACTCGTCCATCTTATTCCTAGCACTACGACTATTTGTGTAATAAATATTTAATGACCCTCCTCTCTCTTTACCCTTCCTGCTCCTTTCTGTTATTCCACTAAACCTATTACTGTCCTTGTCAATTAGTGCCACTGGCTTTCCAATATCCACCTCATTTTGCCTATTACTAGTTCTCCTAGTACTCATGTTACTAGCCAGCGACTTCACAGTTTTCCCGCCAAAACCCATACCACTAACTATTTCTAGTTTAAAGACCTAACAGCTCCCTCCACTGCGTTGGCCAGTGCTCCCACCCCACACCTAGATAAGTGAACCCCATCCCTGGCATACATGTCATTTCTGCCATAGAAGAGGTCCCAGTTGTCAATGAATGTTACCGCATTTTCCTTACAGTATTTGTCCAGCCAGCAATTGACACCAATTGCTCTGGACAACCATTCATTTCCAACTCCTCTCCTTGGCAAAATGCCACATATAACAGGTTTCCCGCCCTTCCTCCTAATTATCTCTATTGCTGACCTATACCTGCTAATCAGGTCCTCACTCCTACGTCTGCCAACATCGTTGCCTCCAGCACTGAGACAGATAATAGGATTGCTCCCATTACCTCTCATGATGTCATCCAGACGGCTAACAATATCCTTCATCCCAGCCCCAGGAAAACACACTCTCTGCCTCCTACTCCTGTCCTTCAAGCAGAATGCCCTATCCAGGTACCTAATCTGGCTATCCCCAACAACAACAATGTTTTTACCTTCCTTGGCGTCGTCCGTCGTGATGCTCCGAGTAGTCGACTCACATTCGCCAGGTAGCATTACACCACTTGTAGAGTTCGTCAAGACGTTCTCGATGGTCTTCGTTGGGGTTTCTAGGGATGTCTTACTCACGTCTGCCAATGCTTCTTTGGTGCTCGTTGTGGCATTCCCAGTAGAACATTCACATTCGTCAGGTAGCACCGAGAATGAATTGGAAGTTTCCACGGTAGTCTTCTGGTTTCTCGTTGTTTCTGCCTCTCCAACCGTTTTCTTGATCTTCAGCTTGGTTGCATGTTGCCCGGCCACTGACCAAGCTCCCCTCTTAACCTGGGGACTCACAACAGAAGGATTACTACGAATCCTCTTGTTCTCCTCCGTTAATCGCCGTATCTCCATCTTAGCAACTCTGAGCTCTTCTCTCAGCTGCTGGTAAAGTTGCTCAAGAGAGGGCATCCTGGTACAGATTCACAGAGAGCACACAAACAGGTCTTCACAGAGCTAAGTACACGTCACCACTCAAGCTAAGTACACGTCACCACTGAGCTAAGTACACGTCACCACTGAGCTAAGTACACGTCACCACTGACGTTGCATTCAGAAGGCAATTCTCTATCTTTTAGGTTGAACCAGGTCTCTGTTATACCAATAATATCTATATTACCTACACTTGCATCTTCTTTACTTTGCCACTAATCCTGAAGAAGCTAGACGTTTCAATAAAGATTCCCCACTGTTGCACGTAAGAAAGAAACACTGCAGCAGGCCTACTGGTCCATACTAGCAGGTCCTTCTCATAACAACATAAAGGTGGAACACCGCAGCAGGCCTATCGGCCCATACTACGCAGGTTGTTCTCAAACCATAACCCACTATCAAAAATATACGCCCAGCCTGTAATCAATACTACCCAAGCAATAAGCTTTGATAACTCTAATAATCCCTCTCATTCATGTATTTATCTAACCTATATTTGAAGTTACCCAAGATTTTAGCTTCAAAAGCCATAATAGGCAGACTGTTCGACTCATTGTCTACTCTATTTCCAAACTAGTACTTTCCTGTATCCTTTCTAAATCTTAACTTATCCACTGTTAATCAATTTGAGTTTTTTTTTCTAAAAGGCATTCGAGTTCCTTTTGAAGTTCAGTGGTGAGGTTATTTGTAACGTGTAATGTACTCTGTGAGTTCTCTGTTGCTCTATCAAGCAACTCTACCAACAGCATAAGGAGGAACTGAAGTAGATTAGGCTAAAGATACGGCTATTGACTGAGGAAACCAAGAGGATTCGTAGCATTCCTCCTGCTGTGAATCCTCAGGTCAGGAAAGGAAACTGGACAGTAACTGGGCAGAATGGAACGAAGCTGAGGATCAAGAGGAAGGATGGAGAGGTAGAAATGATGAATGACGAAGTACACTAAGGAAGGTAAGAACATTGTTTTTGTGGGAGACAGTCAGATTAGATATATGCATAGGGCTTTCTGGGATGGAGGATATTATTAGCCATCTCAACAACATAATAACAGATAATGGAAGGAATCCTATTATCTGTCTCAGAGCTGGAGGAAAAAGTGTTGTCAGACATAGGAGTGAGGACCTGATTAGCATATGTATAAGTCAGTGGTAAACATAAATAGGAAGAAGGGAGGGCACCCTGTAATATGTGGCATTTTGCCAAAGAGAGGAGTTGGAAATGAATGGTTGTCCAGGAGTTGGAAATGAATGGTTGTCCAGGATAAATGGTGTTACCATGTATTTGGTTTCAAATAGCAATTTTGTGGTGTATTTTTGGATGTTTTTTTTTATGGATATCTCAGTTTCTTGGTATCATTTTATAGAATGGAGGATATATTAATTACTGGTATGACTAACACTGTAAGGACACTGCAGTAAAATTCATGGACTATGGCAGAAAGAACATGTATGCCAAGGATGGGGCTCATTTATGTAGAGCTGGCATGGGGGCACTGGCCAGTGCAGTGGAGGGCGCTGCTAGGGATTTAAACTATAAATAGTGGCATGAGTTTTTGTGGAGGAAATAAACTGAATAACCAGCGATTTGAACTTTTTAAATGATCAAGATTGTGATAATGTGGATTTTGGGTAACATCCATCATTTAACATTGGGGAAAGGTAAAAATAATTACATATGAAATTGTGAAAATGAAGAGATGAAAATGGGAAAGGCACAGACCCTGAGCTGCTTGGGGATTAGCGTGGACGGTTACAAAGCATGGCTTGCTTCTACAGTGTTTTAAAAGCTGAGGTTGGAGAGTTGAAGGAGGAGGTCTTGCTTCTCCAGGAGGAGATTAGGAGGCTGAAGGTCCACCTCAATGGGCCTGGGAGAGAGTGTGAGGTGGTTGGAGATGTGGGGAATGAGGCTTCTAGCAGTGAGGTGCAGTCTGTCTCTCACTGTGAGGAGGCTGTAGGTGGGGTGGTAGCAACGGCTACCAGCAGTGAGGTGCAGCCCAGCACCTGCTACAAGTGGCGAGTTGTTCACAGTAATGGGAGGCGCATCAGAGTAAGGAAAGTTAAGAGTGCAGATCTGAAGGTAGGAAATCGCTTCTCTGTTCTCCAGGATGAATGTACTTCAGTGGCCAGTGAAGGTAAGGGTACTACTGCCCCTGCTAATGAAGGTAAGCGCATTCTTGTGGTTGGTGACTCTCAGGTAAGATATGTTGATCGTGCTTTTTGTAATAGGAATAAGAAGATGAGAGATAGAGTGTGCTTCCCTGGAGCTGGTGTTGGGGACATTGTCAACAGACTGGATAATATCATGTCAGGTAATGGGAACAAGCCCATTATCTGTCTCAGTGCTGGTGGAAATGATATTGGGAAGGGTAGGAGAGAAGAGCTGCTAGATAAGTACAGGTCAGCTATAGATTTCATTAAGTCTAAGGGAGGGATCCCAATCATATGTAGCATCTTGCCTAGAAGGGGAGTAGGAAATGAATGGTTGTCTAGGGCAATTGGTGTAAATTGCTGGCTAGACAGATACTGCAAGGAACTTGCAATCCCATTCATTGACAACTGGAACAACTTTTATGGCAAACATGATATGTATGCAAGGGATGGGGTTCATCTCTCTGGGGCAGGGGTGGTAGCACTTGCAGACTCGATTGAGAAGGCCATTGGTGAAATGCCTATGATTTTAAACTGATGGAAGATAGAGGTATGGGTGTGTGTGGGAAACAAGCAGGTTGCAACACTAGGGTTGGAAACAGTAAATGTATAAAAGGCATTCAGCATGAAGTTATAAATAAAGACAATAGAACAGGTCAGCAAACAAAGGGGGACAGCAGAGGGCAGCAAGGGACTAGCTCCCTTAAGGTTTACTATACTAATAGCAGGAGTGTTAGAAATAAGATAGATGAGCTAAGATTAATTGCAAGTGCAGGAAACATAGATATTATTGCTATAACAGAGACCTGGCTCAATCTGAAAGATAGAGAGATGCCCTCTGAATGTCACATACAAGGCTATAAATTATTCCACACTGACAGGGTCAACAGGAAAGGTGGTGGAGTAGCGATGTATGTCAGAGACAATTTAAATTGTTGTGTTAGACAAGATATTAAATTAGAAGCGTCAGCCACTGAATCTGTTTGGTTACAGCTTCTCGAGGGCCGAGAAAAACTAATTTTGGGTGTGATTTACAGGGCCCCAAATCTTGATAGGGAGTGCAGTAAACTTCTATGGGACGAAATTCGTAAGGCATCTACATACGAAAATGTTGTGCTAATGGGAGATTTCAACTATAGACAGATTGACTGGAGCAATTTGACAGGAAATTTAGAGTCGGGTGACTTTCTTGATACGATCCAGGATTGTTTTTTAAAACAGTTTGTGACAGAGCCAACTAGGGGAAATAACCTCCTTGACTTGGTTCTTGCCAGTAGGGAAACACTAATTAATAATCTTGAGGTTAATGATGAGCTTGGGGAGAGTGATCACAAATCACTCAGTTTTAACATATCATGGAATTCCCCTAATAATGGCAATCAAGTCTCCGTCCCTGACTTTCGCTTGGCTGATTTCATAGGACTGAAAAATTACTTAGGTGGGCTGAACTGGAATGACCTGACTAGGGGTCAGGTAGGTGGTGATGGTTGCCGATATGATGCTTTCCAGGGCATAGTTCTAGCTGCTCAGTCAAATTATGTTCCAAATAGGGAAATCAGATCAAACAAAAATGATCCTAAATGGATGAACAATAGATTAAAATATCTGATTGGTCAAAAGAGAGGCATATATAGGCAAATCAAAAGAGGAGAGGGGCAATTAAGAAATCGATATATTCAGTTAAAGAGAGAAATAAAAAAGGGAATTAGAAAAGCAAATAGAGATTATGAGGTTAAAGTTGCAAGAGAATCGAAGACTAACCCAAAAGGATTCTTTCAGGTATACAGAAGTAAGATCAGGGACAAGATAGGCCCACTCAAAAGTTCCTCGGGTCAGCTCACTGACAGTGATAAGGAAATGTGTAGAATTTTTAACACATACTTCCTCTCAGTTTTTACACAGGAGGATACCAGCGATATTCCAGTAATGATAAATTATGTAGAACAGGACGATAATAAACTGTGCACTATTAGGGTCACAAGTGACATGGTCCTTAGGCAAATAGATAAATTAAAACCTAACAAATCCCCAGGCCCTGATGAACTGTATGCAAGGGTTCTAAAGGAATGTAAAGAGGAGCTTAGCACACCTTTGGCTAATCTTTTCAACATATCACTACAAACTGGCATGGTGCCAGATAAGTGGAAAATGGCAAATGTGATACCTATTTTCAAAACAGGTGACAGGTCCTTAGCTTCGAACTATAGACCAATAAGCCTAACCTCCATAGTGGGAAAATTTATGGAATCAATAATTGCCGAGGCAGTTCGTAGCCACCTTGAAAAGCATAAATTAATCAACGAATCTCAGCATGGTTTTACAAAGGGGCGTTCCTGCCTTACGAATTTATTAACTTTTTTCACTAAGGTATTTGAGGAGGTAGATCATGGTAATGAATATGATATTGTGTATATGGACTTCAGTAAGGCTTTTGACAGGGTCCCACATCAGAGACTATTGAGGAAAATTAAAGCACATGGAATAGGAGGAGAAATTTTTTCCTGGATAGAGGCATGGTTGACAAATAGGCAGCAGAGAGTTTGCATAAATGGGGAGAAATCAGAGTGGGGAAGCGTCACGAGCGGTGTTCCACAGGGGTCAGTGTTGGGCCCCCTGCTGTTCACAATCTACATAAACGACATAGATGAGGGCATAAAGAGCGACATCGGCAAGTTTGCCGATGACACCAAAATAGGCCGTCGAATTCATTCTGACGAGGACATTCGAGCACTCCAGGAAGATTTGAATAGACTGATGCAGTGGTCGGAGAAGTGGCAGATGCAGTTTAATATAGACAAATGCAAAGTTCTAAATGTTGGACAGGACAATAACCATGCCACATATAAACTAAATAATGTAGATCTTAATATTACGGATTGCGAAAAAGATTTAGGAGTTCTGGTTAGCAGTAATCTGAAACCAAGACAACAGTGCATAAGTGTTCGCAATAAAGCTAATAGAATCCTTGGCTTCATATCAAGAAGCATAAATAATAGGAGTCCTCAGGTTGTTCTTCAACTCTATACATCCTTGGTTAGGCCTCATTTAGATTATGCTGCACAGTTTTGGTCACCGTATTACAGAATGGATATAAATTCTCTGGAAAATGTACAAAGGAGGATGACAAAGATGATCCCATGTATCAGAAACCTTCCCTATGAGGATAGACTAAGGGCCCTGAAACTGCACTCTCTAGAAAGACGTAGAATTAGGGGGGATATGATTGAGGTTTATAAGTGGAAGACAGGAATAAATAAAGGGGATGTAAATAGTGTGCTGAAAATATCTAGCCTAGACAGGACTCGCAGCAATGGTTTTAAGTTGGAAAAATTCAGATTCAGGAGGGATATAGGAAAGTACTGGTTTGGTAATAGAGTTGTGGATGAGTGGAACAAACTCCCAAGTACCGTTATAGAGGCCAGAACGTTGTGTAGCTTTAAAAATAGGTTGGATAAATACATGAGTAGATGTGGGTGGGTGTGAGTTGGACCTGATAGCTTGTGCTAACAGGTCGGTTGCCGTGTTCCTCCCTTAAGTCAATGTGACCTGACCTGACTAGGTTGGGTGCATTGGCTTAAGCCGGTAGGGACTTGGACCTGCCTCGCATGGGCCAGTAGGCCTTCTGCAGTGTTCCTTCGTTCTTATGTTCTTATGTTCTTATATAGTCAAAGTGCCAGAAATTACGCCTAGTTGCATTTGTGGGAAACTTTTTGTAATAACTCAGACTTGGTTTAACTTGAAGAGTCGAGACGTGATCGCCGAATGCTACTTTCAAGAGTTTAAGTCGTTCCATATATATAAAAATAAGAGGAAGGGCAGTGGAGTAGTGTTATATGTATAAATAAATTTAAATTGTTTCATTGCTCAGAGAATCAGCTTGGATAGAATTTCCAAAATGGCAAGAAAGACTATTTTAGCTTAAAAAAGTGACAGAGGGAGCCTTCTATGAGACGTAATTGTAATATAGAAATAGCTGGAGATTTTTACTTTAGTCAGATTAACTAACGTCTTTGATCAGTAATTTGGAGCGCAGTGACTGCCTTGAAGTAGTTCAAGTCTACTTTCTGAAACAGTATGTAACAGAGCCTACCAGAGGTAATAATTTGCTCGACCTAGTCTTGTTAAATAAGGAACCCTTTGTAAATAATCTAGAGATCATTGAATAACTTGGTGTAAGTAATCATATCTAATTTTCCTCTAGTATTACATAAGTGCATGAGAATAAAGAAAATTCAGTAGAAGTCCCCGACTTTCCTTCTGCCAATTATAACACTGGTTAGAACATTAAAATGGTATAAAATACCGACAGGTTGTTAGGTAAGACACATATGCAACAGTTAGGTATCTTTATTATGAAACGTTTCGCCTACACAGTAGGCTTCTTCAGTCAAGTACAGAAAAGTTGATAGAAGCAGAAGATACTTGAAGACGATGTAATCAGTCCATCACCCTTAAAGTTTTGAGGTGGTCAGTCCCTCAGTCTGGAGAAGAGCATTGTTCCATAGTATGAAACAATATGGAGAAGAAGTGACAGGATGGAGCTTTTTATAGCGCCAAGAGGGACTGACCACCTCAAAACTTTAAGGGTGATGGACTGATTACATCGTCTTCAAGTATCTTCTGCTTCTATCAACTTTTCTGTACTTGACTGAAGAAGCCTACTGTGTAGGCGAAACGTTTCATAATAAAGATACCTAACTGTTGCATATGTGTCTTACCTAACAACACTGGTTAGCATCGACACCATGCCCAGTCCTTCTAGGGTAGGGTAGGTGCCTGAGCCTGAGCTTACAGCTCACAAGACTGTCATTCCCATTAGCCCCCTTGGGGCGGGGATGGCAGACCAGAGAGCCTAGTTTGTGGCTAGGCCTGGGGACAGTTGGTCCCAAAGATGAGGGGGTACTTGTGCCTCCTCCCATGGGAGACTTAGGTCTCAGACACTCCCTAAAGAGGGAGCCAAGGCCGGGCCACCACTTGGAAAACGCCCGGGCCGGGAGAATACCGGCGAATCTTTAATAATAATAAATAATAACACTGGTCAACAATTTTTGAAAAGTTGCATGCTTCTTAAATGAGCTCAGTTAATTCTTACGGATTTTCATGTCCTGAATCCAAATATCACCTGGAAAAATGCTTATTCGCTATAGGTTTAAAGATACGAGACACGTAATATTTTATTATTTTATTATAACGTACAATATGTGTCAGTATGTTTTAAACTCTAATCCGTACCCACTCTCTTTCTTTTTGCTTGACACTTATAGTGGGCTGAAGAATCATCTCTTGCCAAAGTCCAGCAATAGTCTGCAAGCATTCTTGTGCCCCATTTGCCCTGGTCCATTTTCCAATTGTTCAAATATCTTGGTGAAACCTTTCACCATGTTCATCACTAACTGCCCCACAGTTCGCTGGAAAAAAAGTCTAAATGTGAGTTCAAAAAGCGGATTTTAAGTGGCATATTACATCCCATGTTCTTGTAAGCCTTGATGAGGTTTTCCATCAATTATTCATAGTTGCCTTCCATTCTGTTTTAGAGAAATTCCTTTGCCACTAACTTGAATGCTTCCCAAGCAGTTTTCTCCTCCCCAAGAAAATGCAATCTACCCACCCCTCTCTCTCTTGTCTTATTGCTGTCACCCTGTCATAGAACTCCAGTAGGTTTTTGACACAGGATCTCCCATCCCTGAAACCATGTTGGATGCTGTTGATGAGATCATTCCTTTCTAGGTGTTCCACCACTCTTCTGATAATCTTCTCCATGACTTTGCATACTATACATGTCAGTGACACTGGTCTGTAGTTTAGTGCTTCATGTCTGTCTCCGTTTTTAAAAATTGTGAATGTGTGTGTGTGTGTGTGTGTGTGTGTGTGTGTGTGTGTGTGTGTGTGTGTGTGTGTGTGTGTGAGTGTGTGTGTGTGTGTGTGTGTGTGTGTACTCAACTATTTGTAGTTGCAGGGGTCGAGTCTTAGCTCTTGGTCCCCACCTTTTCACTGATGGCTACTAGATCCTCTCTCTACCTGCTCCATGAGGTTTAGCATACCACGTCTTAAATCTATGTATGGTTCCTGCCTCCACTACCTCACTTTCCAGACCATTCCACTTCCTGGCAACTCAGTGACTAAAGAAATACTTCCTAACATCTCTTTGACTCATCTGAGTCTTCAACTTTCCCCTCTCTGGAACATCCTGTCTCTGTCCACCTTATTTATTCCTCGCATTATTTTGTATGTCGTTATAACGTCTCCCTTAACCCACCTGTCCTCCAGTGTCAGGCCTGTTTTCCTTAACCTATCTTCGAAGGACATTCCCCTTAGCTCTGGAACTAGCCTTGTTGCAAACCTTTGCTCTTTCTCTAATTTCTTGACGTGCTTGACCAAGTGTGGGTTCCAAACTGGTGCTGCATACTCCAGCATGGGCCTGACGTACAGGTGTACAGTGTCGAACGATTCCTTACTCAGGTATCGGATCGTTATTCTCAGGTTTGCCAGGCGCCCATATGCTGCAGCAGTTATCTGGTTGATATGTGCTTCCGGAGACGTGCTCGGTATTATATTCAACCCAAGAACTTTCTCCTTCAGTGAGGTTTGCAGTCTTTTGCCACCTAGCCTTTGCTCTGTCTGCTGTCTTCTCTGCCCTAATTCGATCTTCATGACTTTCCATTTGGTTGGGTTAAATTCAAGTAGGCAGTTGCTGGACCACGTGTCCAGCCTGTCCAGGTCTTCTTGTAGTCCTGCTTGATCCTCATCTGATTTAATTCTTCTCATTAACTTCACGTCATCTGCGAACATGGGCACCTCTGAGTCTATCCCTTCAGTCATGTCTTTCACATATACCAAAAACAGCACTGGTCCTAGGAATGAACCCTGTGGAACCCCGCTCGTCACAGGCGCCATTGTGATACCTTATCTCGTACCATGACGTGTTGTTGCCTCCCTGTCAGGTATTCTCTGATTCATTGCAGTGGGCTTCTTGTTATATATGTCTGATCCTCTCTTTTCTGCACTATTCTCTTTTGAGGAACTGTGTCTAACGCCTTCTTGCAGTCCAAGAAAATGCAGTCAACCCTCTCTCTCGTGTCTTACTTCTGTTACCTTGTCATAAAACTCCAGGAGGTTTGTGACACAGGATTTGCCTTCCATGAATCCATGCTGGTTGTCTTCTATAATATTTTTCCGTTCCAGGTGCTCCACCACTCTCCTGCTGATAATCTTCTCCATGACTTTGGATGTAAATAGCGTGCTGAAAATATCCAGCCAAGACAGTACTCGCAGCAATGGTTTCAAGCTGGAAAAGTTCAGATTCAGGAAGGACGTAGGAAAGCACTGGTTTGGTAATAGAGTTGTGGATGAGTGGAACAAACTCCCGAGTACCGTCATAGAAGCTAAGACCTTGTGTAATTTTAGAAATAGGTTGGATAAATACATTAGTGGGTGTGGGTGGGTGTGAGTTGGGCCTGACTAGCTTGGGCTACCAGGTCTGGTGCCGTGCTCCTTCCATAAGTGGAAGTGACCTGACTAGGTGGTCATTGTTCTAGGCCGGGGGTGGCATGGACCTGCTTCGTATGAGTCAGTAGGCCTGTTGCCGTGTTCGTTTTTTATGTTCTTATGACACTGGTCTATAGTTTAGTGCCTCGTTTCTGTCTACTTTCTTAAAAATGGGAACTACATTTGCCATCTTCCATACCTCAGGTAGTTGCCCAGTTTCGAGGGATGTGTTGAAGATCGTGGTTAGTGGCACACACAGCATCTCTGCCCTTCTCTAAGGGCCCAAGGGAAGATATTGTCCAGTCCCCTCCCATTTCAGGTATCAAGGTCACTTAGCATCCTCTTCACCTCCTCCTCAGTTGTGTGTATGTCATCCAACACTTGCTGGGATATTCCTTGTTGGTGTTCCCCTCTGTTCTGTCTTCCCAGAGTCCTACCTGTTTCCATTGTAAATACTTCCTTAAATCTAGTGTTGAGCTTCTCGCATTCCTCTTGATCGTTTCTTGTGATTTCCCCACCTTCTTTCCTCAGACTAATCATCTGGTGTTTGACTGTTATCTTCCTCGTAATGAGTATATACAGCAGTTTCGAGTCAGACTTGACTTCAGATTCTATGTTGTTTTCGTATCGTCGCTGGGCTTCCCACCTTTTCTGTGCATACTCGTTTCTGGCTCTTCGACTAATCTCCTTATTTTCCTGGGTCCTTTGCCTTCTGTACTTTTTCCATTCTCTAGTGCACTTAGTTTTTGCCTCCCTACACCTTCGGGTAAACCAAGGGCTCCTTCTGGTCTTCCCATTATTTCTGTTGCCCTTAGGAACAAACATTTCCTCTGCCTCCTTGCATTTTGTTGCTACGTATTCCATCATTTCGTTTACTGACTTTCCTACCAATTCTCTGTTGCACTGAACTTTCTTCAGGAAGGTCCTCATATCTGCGTAGTCCCCCCTCTTATAGTTGGACTTTTCTTATTTAACTCCTGTTACCCTCTCCACTTGTAACTCTGCTATATATTCAAAGCTCAGAACCACGTGATCACTAGCTCCAAAGGGCTTCTCGTATGTGATGTCCTCAATGTCTGAACTGCTCCCTGTGAACGTGAGGCCCAGTCTTGCTGGTTCATCCTCCCCTCTCTCTCTCTGGTAGTGTCCCTGACCTGTTGATGCATGAGGTTTTCCAGTACCACATCCATCATCTTGGCTCTCCATGTTTTGGAGCCCCCATGTGGCTCCAGGTTTTCCCAGTCGTTGTCCCTGTGGTTGAAATCGCCCATAATCAGTAATCTTGCTCTGATCGAGTGAGCTCTTCTTGCCATCTCAGCCAGTGTGTCAACCATCACTCTGCTGCTCTCTTCATATTCCTCTCTTGGCCTCCTGCATTTCTGTGGTGGGTTATTCATCAATGCTATGATACCTTATGTTTCCCATACTGAATGGTACCTACTATGTACTCCCTTTCTCCAATCTCGTCTATGACTTCCATTTTTTCAAATACCCATCGATTTTTTATAAGCAGTGCAACCCCTCCTCCCCCTCTGTTCCTTCTATCTTTCCTCAGGATCTGATATCTCAGTGGGAAGATTGCATCTGTTATTGTCTCAGTGACTTTCGATTCTGTGATTGCTATGATGTCTGGGGACTTCTCATTGATTCTTTCATGTTACTCATATTTAATAGTTATTCCACCAGCGTTCGTGTACCAAACCTTCAACTTCTTTTCTAAAACTGTGGTCCTGGAAGAATATTGGGGTTGGGGGGCAGGACCCCTAGTGGGGGCCTATGGGGGATTGTGGTGGGGTGGGGTTTGTGATGAGGGGTGTGAGGGCAGAGTGCCCATAGGGGAGTTGCTGTAGGGGTGGGGTTTGTGATGTGGGGGTGGGGACAGATTGAATAGTGTATGGGTTTTGGTTTGGAGTGTTCAGATGCATAGGGGTTGTTGTAGTTGGAGTCCTTCTGTGGGTGTTTCTGCTGGGTGTGTTTGCTCTTCCACCTGGGTCTGGGTTCTGCTCATCTTCGTCATTGCCTCTATTTCCTCCTTTTATCTTTGCACCCTCTCTTTCAGTATCATCATTTCTTCTTGTGTTCTGTTTTGATCGAGGTACGCTCTCCGGTTTGTCCCTTAGTCGTGTTTTCTCCTGCTGGATCCTGGATTGAGCTGATTCTGCCTTGAAGATTGCTTTGACAGGCCATTTTCTTCCATTTGCAAACCACCCAATTCTCCAAAAATTTGTCACCTGGGTCATGCCATTGTCGCCTATTGCTCTCATGATGTCTTCAATCTCTTTTTTCTCCTCCTGTTTTCTTTCATCATAGGTGTGTGTGTGTGTGTGATGTGTGTGTGTGTGTGTTTTTGTGTGTGTGTATGTGTGTGTGTATACTCCACAAATTGTGCTCTTCTAATGGTAGTTGTGTGGGTCAATTCATAACCCCTGGCCCCGCCTCTTAACCCTTCACCACTAGATCCACTCTCCCCCTGCACTGTGAACTTCACTATACCTCTTGTTAAAGCTATGTATGAATCCTGCCTCCACTACATCACTCTCAAGACTGTCCTACTCTTGACAATTCTATGAACTGAAGAAATACTTCCTAACATCCCTGTGACTCACATGAGTCTTAAACTACCAATTATGACCCCTTGTTACTATGTCCCATCTCTGAAACATGCCATCTTTGTCCACCTTTTCAATTCCTCTCAGTATTTTAGGTGTTGTTATCATGTCTGTTCCCCCTCTTCTGTCCTCCAGTGCCGTCAGATCGATTTCCTTTAACCTCTCCTCGTAGGACTAACCCCTTAGCTCCAAGACTAGTCTTGTTGCAAACCTTTGCACTTTCTTTATTTTCTTGATGCTCTTGACCTGGTATGGGTTCCAGAATGGTGTTGCATACTCCAGTATGGGCTTGGTGTACACTGTGTACAGAGTCTTGAACGATTCCTTACTGAGGTGTCGGAACACTATTATTAGGTTTGCAAGTCAGGAGTTGTGCTCAGTATTTTGCTCACCCCAAGATCCTTTTTCTTGAATGACCTCTAGATCGATCTCTTTGTAGACAGTAAGCCTACATGGCTAGTTTCCATAGTTTCTACCTGAGGGCAGGTCTCCATGTGGGCATGCCCAGGCCTGTCTCTCTCTCACTTGCCGCCAACTCAGCGTTGAGTCATCAGCTGTCCACTCCTCTCTCCCTCGCGGGCATGGCCATCTGGGCTGCCCAGGGCAATTAAACACACTGCCTGTGTACCAAGAATTCAAATAAAGAAATGAAACCTCCAAAGCCTTATCACTGAATCCCAGTTCCAAACACACTTAATCATTTCATGATATCTGTCTGCTGTCTTCTTAACCCTTCCCCGATCTTTATGGCTTTTCACTTGGTGGGGTTGAACTCCAGGAACCAGTTTCTGACCAGGCCTGCAGCCTGTCCAGATCCCTTTGTAGTTCTGCCTGGTCCTCGTCCGACTGAATTCTTCTCATCAGTTTCACATCATCTGCAAACAGGGGTACTTCAGATTCTATTCCTTCCTTCACATCGTTCACATATAACAAAAACAGCACTGGTCCCAGGAGAGACCCCTGCGTAACCACGCTCATCACAGGTGCCCACTGTGACACTTCATCATGTTCCACAGCAGTGCCCTTCCCTGGGCACTGCTGTGGTCTGTTAGGGCCTCTACGTATAGCTTAGCTTTCATTTTCTACAGTCCCCTTGATTGTTCCTCATGTGATCTTTTTTTCTTGGGATCCACAATGGTCTGATACGGCCTCAGCATACAGTTTCACTCCTTTGTTCCCTACAGTCCCTTGTTTGTGACTCGGGTAGGAATTTCTGATGTTATGCCCACATTGCTCTTCAGTTCTTTAGGCAGTTTCAGATTTTTCAGTTCCTCTTCTAATCTCTGTATCTTACCCTCTGGTGTTGTGACTTGCATCTCCCACTTCCTGCTCTATGCAGCTATCCTCTCCTCTATTTTCATGCTAAGCTCTTCTAGCTTCTTTCCCCACTCATTTTCCCTTTTCATGAGCTCTGTCACCCAATCTTCCTTCCCGGACTCATCCTCCAGTACCCTGCTTTTCCATCCCACTCTCTGGAAATCCATTTTTTTATTGCCACAGAATGAAAAACTCTTGTATTTCTGTGTGGTTGTTTTGTGGTGTGTTTGTCTGAGAGTGTGTGGGGGGCGGAGGGAGGGAGAGGAGGAAGCTGGAGACAGTGGCAAAATGAGAAAGAGGTGGGAGGGGGAAAGAGGGGGGAATATGGGGAGAAAGAGGAGGAGGGAGAAGCAAATGAGGAGGGAGAATGGGAGAGGGAGAGGGGGAAAGAGGGAAAGGAGGGAGGAAAAGTAGGAGTGTGAGAGAGGGGGGATCAGGGGAGGGAGTGAGGTGGGGGAGAGAGTGTGCGGTCTGTATATATGGTAATGTGTAGGTGTGAGCGTGTGTGTGTGTGAGGAACTATATAAGTGTGTTGAAAGTAGAAGGTGGGATTATGTTATGGTGTATGAGTGTGTATGTGGAGTCTGCATGTGACACATGGTCTACAGTGCTCCTCTGCCTGACATGACCCACACTCAGCTACTAGATTATGTCCTCTATGCATATACTTCTTCCTAGTCTAATAGACACCTGTCTGCTCGCCCTGTTCTACTATAAATTACTAATTGCTATTCGTTATTGAGTACTTGATATCCTATTCTATATCGTACCAGGAGAGTTGGACTGTTCACAACTTGGTGGCTAAATTGAAACTCACATCCAACACCCAGCAGCCAGTAGATTATCAAACTCGATATGATATCCTGTGTATATCCATTTCCGTTTCTTGTCGATATATAATATGACCTATTCACTGTATTTCTTTCAGTAGTCACACATTTATTTTACTTAATTATCTTTCTTAGGTGGCATGTGGAAACATCGCCTATGTGCATGTGTGTGTGTGTGTGTGTACTCACCTAGTTGAGGTTGCAGGGATCGAGTCCAAGCTCGTGTGTGTGTGTGTGTGTGTACTCACCTATTTGTACTCACCTATTTGTGGTTGCAGGGGTCGAGTCCTAGCTCCTGGCCCCGCCTCTTCACCGGTTGCTACTAGGCCCTCTCTCTCCCCGCTCCATGAGCTTTATCAAACCTCGTCTTAAAACTGTGTATGGTTCCTGCCTCCACTACGTCATTTTCTAGGCTATTCCACTGCCTTACAACTCTATGACTGAAGAAATACTTCCTACTATCTCTCTGACTCATTTGTGTCTTCAACTTCCAATTGTGGCCTCTTGTTTCTGTGTCCCCTCCCTGGAACATCCTGTCTTTGTCCACCTTGTCTATTCCACGCAGTATTTTATATGTCGTTATCATGTCTCCCCTGACCCTCCTGTCCTCCAGTGTGGTCAGGCCGATTTCCCTTAATCTTTCCTCATAGGACATTCCCCTTAGCTCTGGAACTAACCTTGTCGCAAACCTTTGTACTTTCTCTAGTTTCTTGACGTGCTTTATCATGTGCGGGTTCCAAACAGGTGCTGCATACTCCAGTATGGGCCTGACATACACGGTGTACAGTGTCTTGAATGATTCCTTACTAAGGTATCGGAATGCTGTTCTCAGGTTTGCCAGGCGCCCATATGCTGCAGCAGTTATCTGATTGATGTGTGCTTCCGGAGACATGCTCGGTGTTATACTCACCCCAAGATCTTTCTCCTTGAGTGAGGTTTGCAGTCTTTGGCCACCTAGCCTATACTCTGTCTGTGGTCTTCTGTGCCCCTCCCCCATCTTCATGACTTTGCATTTGGCAGGATTAAATTCGAGAAGCCATTTGCTGGACCAGGTGTCCAGTCTGTCCAGGTCTCTTTGAAGTCCTGCCTGGTCCTCATCAGATTTAATTCTCCTCATTAACTTCACATCATCTGCAAACAGGGACACTTCTGAGTCTAACCCTTCCGTCATGTCGTTCACATATACCAAAAATAGCACTGGTCCTAGGACCGACCCCTGTGGGACCCCGCTCGTCACAGGTGCCCACTGTGATACATCATTACGTACCATGACTCGTTGTTGCCTCCCTGTCAGGTATTCTCTGATCCATTGCAGTGCCCTTCCTGTTATATGCGCCTGGTGCTCTAGCTTCTGCACTAATCTCTTGTGAGGAACTGTGTCAAAGGCCTTCTTGCAGTCCAAGAAGATGCAATCAACCCACCCCTCTCTCTCTTGTCTTACTTCTGTTATTTTATCATAAAACTCCAGAAGGTTTGTGACACAGGATTTGCCTTCCGTGAATCCGTGCTGGTTGGCATTTATACTCCTGTTCCGTTCCAGGTGCTCCACCACTCTCCTCCTGATAATCTTCTCCATAATTTTGCATACTATACACGTCAATGACACAGGTCTATAGTTTAGTGCCTCTTTTCTGTCTCCTTTTTTAAAAATGGGAACTACATTTGCCGTCTTCCATACCTCAGGTAGTTGCCCAGTTTCCAGGGATGTGTTGAAGATTGTGGTAAGTGGCACGCACAATATATCTGCTCCCTCTCTAACGACCCACGGGGAGATGTTGTCTGGTCCCATTGCCTTTGAGGTATCGATGTCCCTTAGCAGTTTCTTCACCTCCTCCTCATCTATATGTATGTCGTCCAACACTTGTTGGTGTATTCCTTGCTGGTGTCCCCGTCTGGTCTGTCCCCCCAGAGTCCTTCCTGTCTCTACTGTAAATACTTCCTTAAATCTCTTGTTTAGCTCCTCACATACCTCCTGATCGTTTCTTGTGAGTTCTCCACCTTCTTTCCTCAGCCTTATCACCTGGTCCTTGACTGTTGTCTTCCTCCTAATGTGGCTATACAGCAGTTTCGGGTCAGATTTGACTTTCGATGCTATGTCGTTTTCATACTGTCGCTGGGCCTCCCTCCTTATCTGTGCATACTCGTTTCTGGCTCTTCTACTAATCTCCTTGTTTTCCTGGGTCCTATGCCTCCTGTACCTTTTCCATTCTCTGTTGCACTTAGTTTTTGCCTCCCTACACCTTCGGGTAAACCAAGGACTCGTTTTGGTCTTCCTATTATTTCCGTTTCCCTTGGGAACAAAACTTTCCTCTGCCTCCTTGCACTTTGTTGCCACATATTCCATCATCTCGTTTACTGATTTTCCTACCATTTCTCTGTCCAACTGAACCTCCTGCAGGAAGTTTCTCATACCTGTGTAGTCCCCCCTTTTATAGTTTGGCCTGTCCCCTTCAGTTCCTGTTACCTTCTCCACTTGTAACTCTACTATATAGTCAAAACTCAGAACCACATGATCGCTAGCTCCAAGGGGCCTCTCATAAGTGATGTCCTCAATGTCTGAACTGCTCAGGGTGAACACAAGATCCAGTCTTGCTGGCTCATCCTCCCCTCTCTCTCTGGTTGTGTCCCTGACATGTTGATGCATGAGGTTTTCAAGTACCACATCCATCATCTTGGCTCTCCATGTTTCGGGACCCCCATGTGGCTCCAGGTTTTCCCAGTCGATCTCCCTGTGGTTGAAATCGCCCATTACCAGTAACTTTGCTCTGCTCGAGTGAGCTCTTCTTGCCACCTCAGCCAATGTGTCCACCATCACCCTGTTGTTTTCTTCGTACTCTTCTCTTGGCCTCCTGCAGTTCTGTGGTGGGTTATACATCACTCCAATGACTACTTTATGTTCTCCGGACTGAATTGTACCTACAATGTAGTCTCTTTCTCCAATCATGTCCATGCCTTCCATTTCCTCAAATCCCCATCGGTGTTTTATGAGCAGTGCAACCCCTCCTCCCCCTCTACTCCTTCTATCTTTCCTCAGGATCTGATATCCTGTTGGGAAGATTGTGTCTGTTATTGTCTCAGCGAGTTTTGTTTCTGTGACTGCTATTATGTCTGGGGATTTTTCACTGATTCTTTCATTCCACTCCTCATGTTTGTTCATTATTCCATCCGCGTTTGTGTACCAAACCTTTAGCTTCTTTTCTATCATTGTGGTCATGCCAGTATATTGGGGTTGGGGGAGCGAGAGCCTTGGTGGGGGCCTATATGGGGCTGTGGTGTAGGTGGGGTTTGTGTTGATGGGGGTGGGGTCAGAATGCCCATAAGGGACAGCTGTTGGGGTGAGGTTTGTGATATGGGGATTGGTGGCAGAGGGAACAGTGAGTGGGTTGTAGTATAGGTTGCTCAGTTGCGTTGGGAATGTCGCGGGTGGAGTCTTTTGGTGGGAGATTCTGTGGGATGTGTTTGCCCTTCCTCCTGTGTGTGTGTGTGTGTGTGTGTGTGTGTGTGTGTGTGTGTGTGTGTGTGTGTGTGTGTGTGTGTGTGTGTGCTTGTGTGTATGTGTAAGTGTATATGTCTGGGGGTTTGTGTATATGTGAGTGTGAGGGTGGTTCCTGTTTATTTAAGATGCTAATGGTTAGTAGTCTAGGCTGTGTGTGCTTGTGTGTATATATGCATGTGTTTACATGTGTCTGTGAGTCACTTCGCATGTACACCTGGAGTTTACCTGGAGAGAGTTCCGGGGGTCAACGCCCCCGCTGCCCGGTCTGTGACCAGGCCTCCTGGTGGATCAGAGCCTGATCAACCAGGCTGCTACTGCTGGCTGCACGCAATCCAACGTACGAGCCACAGCCCAGCTGGTCAGGTACCGATTTTAGGTGCTTGTCCAGTGCCAGCTTGAAGACTGCCAGGGGTCTATTGGTAATCCCCCTTATGTATGCTGGGAGGCAGTTGAACAGTCTCGGGCCCCTGACACTTATTGTATTGTCTCTTAACGTGCTAGTGACACCCCTACTTTTCATTGGGGGGATGTTGCATCGTCTGCCAAGTCTTTTGCTTTCGTTGTGAGTGATTTTCGTGTGCAAGTTCGGTACTAGTCCCTCTAGGATTTTCCAGGTGTATATAATCATGTATCTCTCCTGCCTGCGTTCCAAGGAATACAGGTTCAGGAACTTCAAGCCCTCCCAGTAACTGAGGTGTTTTATCTCCGTTATGCGCGCCGTGAAGGTTCTCTGTACATTTTCTAGGTCAGCAGCTTCACCTGCCTTGAAAGGTGCAGTTAGTGTGCAGCAATATTCCAGCCTAGATAGAACAAGCGACCTGAAGAGTGTCATCATGGGCTTGGCATCCCTAGTTTTGAAGGTTCTCATTATCCATCCTGTTATTTTTCTAGCAGCTGCGATTGATACAATGTTATGGTCCTTGAAGGTGAGATCCTCCGACATGATCACTGCCAGGTCTTTGACGTTGGTTTTTCGCTCTATTTTGTGGCCGGAATTTGTTTTGTACTCTGATGAAGTTTTAATTTCCTCGTGTTTACCATATCAGAATAATTGAAATTTCTCATCGTTGAACTTCATATTGTTTTCTGCAGCCCATTGAAAGATTTGGTTGATGTCCGCCTGGAGCCTTGCAGTGTCTGCAATGGAAGACACTGCCATGCAGATTCGGGTGTCATCTGCAAAGGAAGACACGGTGCTGTGGCTGACATCCTTGTCTATTCAGATTCAAATTCAAATTCAAGTTTATTCTCTATAAGAGTTACAATGGGGGATTTACAGGTATTGGGTATTGTGTGGTTTACATGTTATAAAATACTATTTACAGAGGGGGCCACTAGGACACCTAGCATGGCTAGGCATTTCGAGCACACTTAGATTAATTCTTAACATTAAATCCTTACAGATAATGGTAATAAGGCTAAGTGACTACATCATAATTTGTGAGTCTAGCAATGTGAATGCTTTTGTTTTGGCACAATACAAAATCTCTATATTGGAGTATCATAGGCAAACTTATGACTAGTTAGGATTTATTATTTTAAGATTAGTATTTCTGGGTTTATAGTCAGTGGGTGAGTGAGTGCAATTGTGAACCACCAGGTGGTTATCATGTAGTTAGTTGTCGGGGTGGATCAGGGAGATGTTTTCTAACTGTAGTTTTGAAAGTGATGAATGTGTCTGCAGTTCTAGAGTTTTCAGGTAGGGTGTTCCAGATTTTAGGTCCTTTGAAATACATTGAATTTTTGTAAAGGTTTAGTCGAACACTGGGAATGTCATAAAGATGTTTGTGTCTGGTGTTATGCCTGTGGATCCTGTCACAACTATCAAGAAAGCATTTTAGGTCAAGGTTAATATTGGAATTTAAGGTCCTGTAGATATAGACTGCACAGTAGTAAGTGTGGATGTTCTGAACTGGGAGTAAGTTTAGATCTATGAAGAGTGGGGGGGGGGTGTTGCCAGGGATGGGATTTAGTGATTATTCTTACTGCGGCTTTTTGTTGGGTTATTAATGGCTTTAGGTGTGTTGCTGCAGTTGAACCCAAAGCACAGACAGCATAGGTGAGGTATGGATATATAAGTGAATGGTATAGTGTAAGAAGGGCAGTTTGCGGAACGTAGTATCGTATCTTGGAGAGGATCCCCACCGTTTTGGATACTTTTTTTGTTATGTGTTGGATATGGGTGCTGAAATTTAGGTTGTTGTCGAGGTATAGGTCAAGGAATTTGCCCTCATTATGTCTGGCAATTAGAGTGTTGTCGATCTTAATGTTAAGTTGCGCAACACCTGCTCTACCAAACATAATATAGTAGGTTTTGCCAGTGTTAAGTGTAAGTTTATTGGCTGTCATCCAAGTCGACATTTTGAGCAGCTCCTCGTTAACAATGGTGTTGAGGGAGGCAAGATTAGGGTGAGAGATGACATAAGTCGTGTCGTCAGCAAAGAGAATAGGTTTCAGGTGTTGGGATATGATTGGAGGATCATTGATGTAAATGAGGAAGAGCAGGGGTCCAAGGACACTTACCTGCGGAACTCCAGTATCAAGTGGCCGTATTGATGAGGCTGTGTCTTTAATGGTGACATACTGACACCTATTAGAAAGGTAGGATTTAAAATTTGCAAGCGCATGGCCTCTTATACCATAGTGGTCAAGTTTGTGGAGTAGGATGCCGTGGTCTACTGTGTCAAACGCTTTTCTTAGGTAACTAAAAATTCCTAGCGGATTTTCCTTATTTTCCAATGCTGTGTAAAGCAGGTCTAGCATTTTTATAACTGCATCGTTAGCTCTTTTATTTTTCCTGAATCCAAATTGGCAGGGGTTGAGTATGTTTTGTGACGTTATAAATGAATATAGACTCCTGTGCACGAGTTTCTCGAAGATTTTGGATAGCAATGGTAAGTTTGATATTGGCCTATAGTTGCTTACGTCTGTAGGGTCGCCACCTTTATGTACTGGTGTAACCCTTTCTGTCTTGAGTAGTGTCGGGAAAGTGCTAGTTTCTAGTGACTTGTTAAAAAGTAATGTAATAGCATGCGATAGGACATGGGCAGCTCGCTTGTACAATAATTGTGGGCTGTGAGACAGATTCCCCGAGTTATTTTTAAGTGACTTTATGATCGCGGTGACTTCCGTGGGCTCAGTTGGTACAAGATAGAAGGAATTTGGGAAATTCCCATCTAGGTAGTCCCCGGCACGGGCATTGGTACGTGGGATTTTACTGGCGAGATTATATCCTATGTTTGAGAAGAAGTCGTTTATCTTGTTAGCTGTATCAGTGGGATGCAGTGGTGTTTCATGAGGTTTAGTTAGAACAATATTCTTGTTTTTTTCAGTTTGTGGGTCCCCAGAATCTGGGAAAATGTTTTCCAGGTCTTTTTTATATCTCCTCTTGTGTCAGTGAATCTGCTGGAGTAGTACAGTTGTTTGGCTTTCTTTATTACTTTGGTGAGAAGTGATGAATAGTGTTTAAGAATATCTTTGTGTATTAAGCCCTGTCTATATTGCTTTTCACATTGGTGTTTCTTATCAATGGATTTCAGAATGCTGCTGGTTAGCCATGGGCAACCAAGCCGTTATTCGTGATCTGTTTCGTTTTTATAGGACAATGTTTGTTGTATAGTCTAAGTATTTTGTTAAGAAAAAGTCTGTCCAATCGTCAATACCATTGGCATTGGAGAATTCTGTAGGCCAGTCAACAGTCTCTAGGTCTGCTGTGAAATTCCTTATTGAGGCCTCGTCATGGAGTCTAAATGAAACTTTGTTGTATTCGAGTGGTGGCTTACTAATGTTTGTTAAGAGGAAGGTTGGGTAGTGGTCAGTAGTGCTGTCTGTGATTATCCCTGATTTAAGGGGGGGCTAGTATATTGGTCCATATGTGGTCTATTATAGTTGCACTTGTCTCAGTCAGCCTGGTTGGTTTAGTTATTGTTTGTATGAGGAGTGTGTTGTTCATATTGTTGATGAAATCAGTTACAGTCTGATCATCTGGTAGGCCAAGGTTGATATTGAAGTCTCCAGCTATGAGAAGGTGGTGCTTGTTCATTTGTCTGTTTGTTATTAGTGACTCTAGATTCTCACTGAAGTTTGGGATGTTTGTGTGGGGTATCCGGTATATGGCACCAATTGTTATAGGCGTCTTGATGGTTTTCACAGTAAAATTAGCAAATATGTATTCCCCATATTTATCACTAAAGCAATTAGTGCTAATACAAGATATGAGATATGAGGATGAGAAACAAGATGGGGGCAAGTACTGTGCCTTGTGGAACAGAGCTTTTCACCGTAGCCGCCTCAGACTTTACTCTGTTGACTACTACTCTTTGTGTTCTGTTTGTGAGGAAATTATAGATCCATCTACCAACTTTTCCTGTTATTCCTTTAGCACGCATTTTGTGTGCTAATACGTCATGGTCACACTTGTCGAAGGTTTTTGCAGTCTGTATATATTACATTTGCATTCTTTTTGTCTTCTAGTGCATTTAGGACCTTGTCGTAGTGATCCAATAGTTGGAACAGACAGGAGCGACCTGCTCTAAACCCATGTTGCCCTGGCTTGTGTAATTGATGGGTTTCTAGATGGGTTTCGATCTTGCTTCTTAGGACCCTTTCAAAGATTTTTATGATATGGGATGTTAGTGCTATCGGTCTGTAGTTCTTTGCTATTGCTTTACTACCCCCTCTGTGGAGTGGGGCTATGTCTGTTGTTTTTAGTAACTGTGGGACGACCCCCGTGTCCATGCTCCCTCTCCATAGGATGGCAAAAGCTCGTGATAGGGGCTTCTTGCAGTTCTTGATGAACACAGAGTTCCATGAGTCTGGCCCTGGGGCAGAGTGCATGGGCATGTCATTTATCGCCTGTTCGAAGTCATTTGGTGTCAGAATAACATCAGATAGGCTTGTGCTAGCCATATTCTGTGGCTCTCTCATAAAAAATCATTTTGATCTTTGACTCTCAGTCTGGTTAGCGGCTTGCTAAAAACTGAGTCATATTGGGACTTGAGTAGCTCACTCATTTCCTTGCTGTCATCTGTGTAGGACCCATCTTGTTTAAGTAGGGGCCCAATACTGGACGTTGTTCTCGACTTTGATTTTGCATAGGAAAAGAAATACTTTGGGTTTCTTTCGATTTCATTTATGGCTTTTAGTTCTTCCCGCGATTCCTGACTCCTATAAGATTCCTTTAGCTTAAGCTCGATGTTTGCTATTTCTCTGACCAGTGACTCCCTACGCATTTCAGATATATTGGCTTCTTTTAGCCGCTCTGTTATTCTTTTTCGTCGCCTGTAAAGGGAGCGCCTGTCTCTTTCTATTTTACATTTATTTATTGAGCATACATCGAGTGCCACCGAGTTAATCTGTTCTAGGCATAAGCTGGGGTCTGTGTTGCTTAGTCTATCTTCCTAGCTTATATCGGTTAGGACTTGGTTTACTTGGTCCCATTTTATGTTCTTGTTATTGAAGTTGAATTTGGTGAAGGCTCTCTCGTGACTAATCTCATTATGTCGGTCTGGGGCTCCGCGCATACATGTCTGAACCTCGATTATATTGTGATCTGAGTATATTGTTTTTGATATGGTGACATTTCGTATCAGATCATCATTGTTTGTGAAGATGAGGTCTAGTGTATTTTCCAGTCTAGTGGGCTCTATTATTTGCTGGTTTAAGTTGAATTTTGTGCAGAGATTTAAAAGCTCGTGTGTGTGTGTGAGTTTTCGTCAGAGCTGCCTCCTGGTGTTATCACTGCAACAACATTATTTGCTATATTCCTCCATTTTAGGTGCCTTAAGTTGAAATCCCCCAGGAGCAAGATGTTGGGGGGAGGAGCTGGCAGATTTTCCAGACTGGTCAATTTTTAATAGCTGTTCCTGGAATTGCTGGGACGTTGCATCCGGAGGCTTGTAGACTACCACAATGACTAGGTTTTGGTTCTCGATCTTTACTGCTAAAACTTCCACTACATCATTTGAGGCAATAAGCAGTTCTGTGCAAACAAGTGACTCTGCGATATACAGGCCAACCCCCCGTTTTGCCTGTTCACTCTGTCGCATCTGTATAGGTTGTAACCTGGGATCCATATTTCGTTGTCCAAGTGATCCTTTATGTGGGTCTCTGTGAAAGCCGCGAACATTGCATTTGCCTCTGCAAGCAGTCCACGGATGAAAGGTATTTTGTTGTTCGTTGCTGGCTTTAGACCCTGTATATTTGCAAAGAAGAATGTCATCGGACTGGTGGTATTGGTGGTATTGGTGGTACTGGGGGGGACTTTTTTTCCGGCATTAGTATCTGTATCTGTTGGTTTGGAGTGGAGGCCATCGACTGTGGTTCCACTCCAGGAATGACTGGATGTGGTGCAAAATTTCTGCCATTTCCTGCCATCTTTTTTTCCTTCCTGGCACTAAAAAAACCTCTCCCTCTTGAGTGGCTGTGGCTACCCAGGTTTTCCCATGGTCTGGATGTTTTGTATCTTTTTGTCCCCTTTAGATGGTGTGCCTGGCAATTTAAGTTACAGCACAGTCTTTCCTGTACTGAAGAGGGACACATTTCAGGGTGAAAAAGCTTACAGGAAGGGAGTTTGCATTTTCCTGTTCTCATATGGGCACGGCATTTTCAAGGGTGGTCAAAGTTGCACGTCCCATCTGTTTTTTCCAGATTTCCCATGCCTACAGATAACAAGTTCATAGGATGTGCACAGGCTTGGTTTCCGTTTGCCTTGGGTTTCTGTGACTGTATTCCCTGTTGGTGCATGTTTACCTGTCTCTTTCCTATCCTCACTAGCACTAACAATGGGGCTCTCACCAGTTGTTTTTGGTAATGTATCCTCACTATTGCTAGTGGAGTCCCCTTGTTTGCTATCTCCTGTGGTATTACTAGTTTGTAATATTGGTTTTACTTTGTTCTTGACTACACTTGCTTCCCCACTACACCTGTCTCCCTCGAGGTCATTTATATGCATTCCTTCATGCGTACATTTACTGACTACCTGGACAGCACCTCCATCCTCACTATAACTGTCTCCCAGGACAGCAACTCCAGCTTCACCATTACTGTCTACCAGGACAGCACCTCCAGCCTTACAGTTTCTGACTACATGGCCAGCTCCAAGGGCGATACCATCCAGCCCAGACTTTTTATTTTCCCATCTGTTATAGAATGCTTCCAGGTTTTCTATGAAGGCTGCTTTGATGTTATCCTCTTTTAATACCAGTGTGATTTTAGACCACAGATTGATCTCATTTGGGCATACCCAAAATCACTTCCCTGATTTAATACTGCTTGTAGATAGTTCTTGGATATCTGCACAAGGGGCGTGACACCAATTTCCACAAAAATGGCAATTTATCCATGTGGAAGCCCGTTTGTTTGATTGACTGCAGACTACAAAGAGCTTCATAATGTGATTTGAGTGGTTGATTTACTGTAATTCTACTAGTAACATCTTGAATATTCTACTAATAACCTCCTTAAAGTGAAACTCTAGCTATTTGTATTTCTATTTCTAACTGTACTTGTATATTAGGACAGCTTACCGGTGTACGTTCCTGTTTTATATTTATTGTTTGTGTTTGATAAGGGCGCCTAAAACCCCGTCTGTTTACAGTCTGCTTTATTGTCCAACGAATCCATTTGAAACCGGTCAAGGGTTCGGACCGGCCAAGGGTTCGGAACCAGTCGGATCTGATCAGTGGGTCACTTATTTAAAACATATCTGGACGGTGATTTGGCTATCACATGAAGGAACTACTGGAAGTTATCTAACAGAGTAATATGTGATTTGATTGATACAAAAGTATAACTTGCGTGTTGAAGAACCGGTGATTGCTGGCAGCTCCTACAATGACGAACGGTCGAGGTCTCAACCCTTGTTTATAGATCACTGTATCTAGCTTTTCTAGGTTTTTTCCGTCTCCACCACAACAAATGCTATATTGTCACTATAGTTGACTGGTGGAATTATTGGAGAAGATACGCTTTTTTTTGGAGTAATATTTGTTTTTCGTTGTGTATAATGCGACCACTGGTAACTACAGGTTATATGAATTTCACTGTATACGTCTGGTATTTCAAGAATGGAGAAAAAACTAATGAAAGTCACTCCACTCCACTAAGTACCATAATATTACTGGTTAGTTGCTACTACAACACTGTATTCTCCTATTCACTGGCATCACTAGATTATATGGAGGTACACTAGCAGGCCAGGAAGATTATTAAAACAGCTGACCTGTGTGGTAAGTTTCTGGCGACTTCTGGCGCCTGCCTCTTTAGGCCTATCGCTTCAGTTTGAATTACACCTGTTTTAAATGACACTTTAGCATTTATTATCTATATACTAGGGTGCCACTGTAGTATACACTATAACACTATGTATACTAGGGTGCCACTGTAGTATACACTATGTATACACAATGTTATCAGGGAGACTTTCATTCCTCTGACAAAGAAAAGTTCTGTTATTATTATTTTGCACACGGCACACTAGGCCTATGATTCCCCTCAGGCAGTAAACTCTGCTAGGTACTGCACAATAATTCTCCTTTTTTTGACTCAGTATATAATATTTTCTGGCCAAGATTGGTTCCAAGCGCTAGAGGGATGTATCGTATAAGATCGCTGGCACAAATTAAAGTTCTAGCACGTAAGAGCGACCGTGAAAACACGAGAAAACACGGAGCACAACGAGGCACGCTGCCACACGGCAGTGTTCACTTGAAGACCTCACTGAAGACACTGTCTTTGTGTGTATTAAATTACTCTGTCAGTTCTAGAAACCTTTTTGTCCTTCTCCTACCCTTATTTAGCAGCTATGTTAGTGTATGTTTACTGGCAGTTTTGTCTGACCTAAGTGCCTGCACATGCATTCACTCTATGTGTGCCAGCCTAATGTGGTGACCCACACTGAGCTTCTCTTACTAAATGTTAAGTGCTCTATGTATTATAGTTCTCCAGAGTAGCGTTTATGACCCCCAGCCACCAGTGATGCAGGACCAAACATTAAACACACAACATGCAACCACAAAAAGGTGACTTGCATGTCATGTCTGGCTGTGGTGTTATCTGGGATCCCGGCTCTGTTGCGGCTGCATGATGATTCTTGTTGTGGCTGCAGTCCTGTTGCCCTGGTTCTCCTTCTGTTTCTTCTCCATATTTATTTTATTCACATTAACTATGCTTCAAATACTGCTCTAGGTTTGCAATATACTATCATAGGAACATTTTAAACCATTATTGTCCACACTTGTTTCAGGAAAACTACAAAATCCCAAGAACACTAGATATTTTCCCTTTGATTTTTTTCTTTCCCCCTCACTTTATGATTGTTTTATTATTCACTAACTCATCTATCCTTACTTTCTTCACTTTATGATTGTTTTATTATTCACTACTTCATCTATCCTTATTTTCTTCACTTTATGATTGTTTTATTATTCACTAACTCGTCTATCCTTATTTTCTTCACTTTATGATTGTTTTATTATTCACTACCTCATCTATCCTTATTTTCTTCACTTTATGATTGTTTTATTATTCACTACCTCATCTATCCTTAACTCTTATCTCACTGCCTTGGGTCAAGCTTATTCTGCTTGAGTTAGCAGTTACTGGCTTGTGGCAACACCTACATCCGATATTAAGCCTGCCTCTCTCTCCTGGCACTGATTCCACTTTCAAATTGTTTTATATAAATTGTAGTCCACACCTTTCTTTTCTGATTTAGGGCAACTTGTTTATCACTTTTCGGGTTGTTCGCTGACACTGACAGCTTTCGTGATCCTTGTAATGACAATGGGGTGGGGGGACGATAACCACTCAACTTCCACGAGCACTGTGTGATGCTGTTACTCCTGTTGGTGTTGTGAGTGTGTGAGTGTGTGTGTGTGTGTGTGTGTGTGTGTGTGTGTGTGTGTGTGTGTGTGTGTGTGTGTGTGTGTGTGTGTGTGTGTGTGTGTTTGTGTTTGTGTGCTCACCTAATTGTACTCACCTAATTGTGGATGCAGGGTCGAGACTCAGCTTCTGGCCCTGCATCTTCGCTGATTGCTACTAGGTCCTCTCTCTGCTGCCTGAGCTTTGTCATACCTCGTCTTAAAGTTATGTATGGTTCCTGCCTTCAGTACATCACTTGCAAGGCTATTCAACTTCTTGACGACTCTGTGACTGAAGAAGTACTTCTTAACATACCTGTGACTCGTCTGAGTCTTCAGCTTCCAATTGTGACCCCTTGTTTCTATGTCCCCTCTCTGGAATATCCTGTCTCTGTCCACCTTGTTTCTATGTCCCCTCTCTGGAATATCCTGTCTCTGTCCACCTTGTCTATTCTACGCATTATTTTGTATGTTGTTATCATGTCACCCCCGTCCCTCCTGTCCTCCAGTGTCGTCAGTCCGATTTCCCTCAACCTTTCTTTGTAGGACATTTCCCTGAGCTCCGGAACTAGCCTTGTTGCAAACCTATGAACTTTCTCCAATTTCTTGACGTGCTTGACCAGTGTACAGTGTCTTGAACGATTCCTTATTAAGGCATCGGAACTCTATTCTTAGATTTGCCAGGCGCTCACATGCTGCAGTAGTTATCTGGTTGATGTGTGCCTCTGGAGACGTGCTCGGTGTTATGGTCACCCCAAGATCTTTCTCCTTGAGTGAGGTTTGCAGCCTTTGTCCACCTAACCTATATTCTGTCTGCGGTCTTCTTTGCCCTTCCCCAATCTTCATGATTTTCCATTTGGCAGGGTTAAATTCGAGAAGCCAGTTGCTGGACCACATGTCCAGCTTGTCCATGTCTCTTTGTAGTCCTGCCTGATCCTCATCCAATTTAATCTTTCTCATTAGCTTCACATCATCTGCTAACAGGGACACTTCAGAGTCTATCCCTTCCATCATGTCATTCACATATATCAAGAATAGCACTGGTTCTAGGACTGACCCATGTGGGACCACGCTCGTCACAGGCGCCAACTGTGATACCTCATCACGTACCATGACTCGTTGTTGCCTCCCTGTCAGGTATTCTCTGATCAATTGCAGTGCCCTTCCTGTTATACGTGCCTGATCCTCCAGCTTCTGCCCTAATCTCTTGTGGGGAACTTTGTTGATGGCCTTCCTGCAGTCCAAGAAAATGCAATCAACCCACCCCTCTCTCTCGTGTCTTACTTCTGTTACCTTGTCATAAAACTCCAGAAGGTTTGTGACACAGGATTTGCCTTCCCTGAATCGGTGCTGGTTGTTGTTTATAATCTTGTTTTGTTCCAGGTGCTCCATCACTCTCCTCCTGATAATCTTCTCCATGACTTTGCATACTATACACGTCAGAGACTCTGGTCTGTAGTTTAGTGCCTCGTTTCTGTCTTCTTTCTTAGAAATGGGGACTACATTTGCCGTCTTCCATACCTCAGGAAGTTCCCCAGTTTCAAGGGATGTATTGAAGATTGTGGTTAGTGGCACGCAGAGTGTTTCTGCTCCTCCTTTATATTGTCATTGGCCTCCCTTCTTACCTGTGCCCATTCATTTTTTGCTCTATGACTGCTCTCCTTATTCTCCTGGGTCCTTTGCCTTTTATACTTCTTCCATTTTCTAGCACACTTGGTTTTGGCCTCTTTGCACCTTTGGATGAACCACGGGCTCATCCTGGCTTTTTCATTATTTCTGTTACCCTTGGGTACAAACCTCTTTTCAACTTCCCTGCATATTATTGTCACGTATTCCATCATCTCGTTTACTGACTTCCCTGCCAGTTCTCTGTCCTACTGAACCCCATTCAGGAAGTTCTTCATTCCCGCATAGTCCCCCTTCTTGTAGTTGACTTCATTCGTCCAGCTCTTCCTGCTCCCGTCTCCACTTGTAATTCTACTGTGTATTCGAATCTTAAAAACCACATGATCGCTGGCCCCAAGGGGTCTTTCATATGGAATATCCTCAATATCTGCATTACTCAAGGTGATTACTAGGTCCAGTCTCACTGGTTCATCCTATCCTCTCTCTCTGGCAGTGTCCCTTACGTGTTGGTACATAAAGCTTTCCAGTACCACCTCCATCATCTTAGCCCTCCACGTTTCTTGGCCCCCATGTCGCTCCAAGTTCTCCCAATCAATTTTCTTGTAGCTGAAGTAACCAATGATCAGTAGCTTTCCCCTGCTCACATGAGCCTTTCTTGCCACTTCAGCAAGTGTATCAACCATCACTCTATTGCTCTCGTCATACTCTTACCTTGGCCTCCTGCTGTTCTGTTGTGGGTTACACATCACTGCAATTACTATCTTGGGACCTTCAGACCGAAGCGTTCCTACTATGTAATCTCTTGCTTCTCCACTGTCTCCTCTCTCCAGCTCATCAAAATCCCATCGGTTTTTGACAAGCAGTGCCACTCCTCCATCCTCTCTGTTCCCTCTGTCTTTCCTCAGGATCTGATATTCCATTAGAAAGATGGCATCTGTTATCATCCCTGTGAGTTTAGTTTCTGTGTCAACTATAATGTCTTGTGATGCCTCTCTGACTCTTTTGTGCCACTCATCCCACTTATTTGTTATTTCATCAGCATTGGTGTACCATACCCTCAGTTTCCTCTCCAACACTGTGTTTTGCGGGGTCTGTGAGGGTGGGGGACCCGGCAGTGGGATTCTATAGCTGAGTGTTGGGTGGGGGCTGTGGGTGTGGACTATGGTTTGTGTTGGAACAGCGTGATTGGTTGTGGGGTTCTGGGGATGGTTCTGTGTGTGCTTGCTCTTGTTGTTCTGCCCTGCTTTGGTTTTCCTCTTCTGATTCTGTCCTTGTCTCTCCTCCTAGCTCCTTTCGATTTTGTTTCCTCTCCCTCAGCTGCTGCCGTTCTGTTTGTGCTCTGTCTTGGTCTAGATACACCCTCTTGTATTCTGCCGAGTCCTTCATCCATGGTTTCTCTTGGAGGATTCTCTTCAGCTTGTTTGGTCATTTTCTCCCCCTTCAAATACCCCCCTATTCTCTGTAAATTTACTATCTCGGTATTAAACCCAGGCACAATAAGGCTTGTTATACCGGGTGTAAAGGGAAGCAAGGAAGAGAACAAACACAGCTGAATGACTTTAAAATATATTTTCCTTCACCAAGAGCGAAAGTATTTACAAGTATGCACACTATATTCAGTTGCAAATGTTTATGTACAACACAGTTAATCAAAAGTAAAGACACAGCCCGGAGACAGAATGGACAACCGTGCTCATCCAGCACTAGAATGGAAATGACAAGGGTGGGCAGGTGAGTGGTGACCATGCCACCTCCACAATTGCCATACCCACCTTCTCATTGGCTGAACCTAAATACTGATCCGACGATGGGGCCCAGATCATCAGATCCTTAGCACTCGGTTCGCTGGTTGGGGAGGTAGCCTTTAAATGAGGATGTGCACATGCTAGAATAAAGGTTACATAATATTTGCATGCCACACTCAGACATGTTCTCTTCACCGATTTCTGTGTGCATGTGTGTGTTTGTGTGTTTGTGTGTGTGTGTGTGTATGTACTCACCTATTTGTACTCACCTATTTGTGGTTGCAGGGGTCGAGTCACAGCTCCTGGCCCCGCCTCTTCGCTGATTGCTACTAGGTCCTCTCTCTCCCTGCCCCATGAGCTCTATCATACCTCGCCTTAAAACTATGTATGGTTCCTGCCTCCACCACATCACTTTCTAGGCTATTCCATGGCCTGACTACTCTATGACTGAAGAAATACTTCCTAACATCCCTTTGATTCATCTGAGTCTTCAACTTCCAATTGTGACCTCTTGTGTCTGTGTCCCATCTCTGGAACATCCCGTCTTTGTCCACCTCGTCTATTCCGCGCAGTATTTTATATGTCGTTATCATGTCTCCCCTGACCCTCCTGGCCTCCAGTGTCGTCAGGCCGATTTCCCTCAACCTTTCTTCATAGGACAATCCCCGTAGCTCTGGGACTAGTCTTGTTGCAAACCTTTGCACTTTCTCTAGTTTCTTGACGTGCTTGACTAGGTGTGGATTCCAAACTGGTGCTGCATACTCCAGTATGGGCCTGACGTAGATGGTGTACAGAGTCTTAAACGAATCCTTACTGAGGTATCGGAACGCTATCCGTAGGTTTGCCAGGCGCCCGTATGCTGCAGCAGTTATCTGATTGATGTGCGCCTCAGGAGATATGCTCGGTGTTATACTCACCCCCAGATCTTTTTCCTTTAGTGAGGTTTGCAGTCTTTGGCCATCTAAACTATATTGTGTCTGCGGTCTTCTTTGCCCTTCCCCAATCTTCATGACTTTGCATTTGGCAGGGTTAAATTCAAGGAGCCAGTTGCTGGACCAGGCTTGTAGCCTGTCCAGATCTCTTTGTAGTCCTGCCTGATCCTCGTCCGATTCGATTCTTCTCATTAACTTCACATCGTCTGCAAACAAGGACACTTCTGAGTCTATCCCTTCCGTTATGTCGTTCACGTATACCAAGAACAGCACAGGTCCTAGGACTGACCCCTGTGGAACCCCGCTTGTCACAGGCGCCCACTCTGACACCTCGTCGCGTACCATGACTCGTTGTTTCCTCCCTGTCAGATATTCTCTGATCCATTGCAGTGCCTTTCCTGTTATGTGTGCCTGGTCCTCTAGTTTTTGCAGTAACCTCTTGTGAGGAACTGTGTCGAAAGCCTTCTTGCAGTCCAAAAATACGCAGTCGATCCACCCCTCTCTCTCTTGTCTTACTTCTGTCACCTTGTCATAAAACTCTAGTAGGTTTGTGACACAGGATTTTCCTTCCCTGAAACCGTGCTGGTTGTCAATTATACACTTGTTTCTTTCCAGGTGCCCCACCACTCTCCTCCTGATGATCTTCTCCATGACCTTGCATACTATACACGTTAGAGATACAGGTCTGTAGTTTAGTGCCTCATGTCTGTCTCCCTTTTTAAAAATTGGGACTACATTTGCCATTTTCCATACTTCAGGGAGTTGCCCAGTTTCAAATGATGTGTTGAAGATCTTTGTTAATGGCTCACACAGTATCTCTGCTCCCTCTTTAAGGATCCATGGAGAGATGTTGTCTGGTCCCACCGCCTTTGAGGTGTCAAGTTCGCATAGCAGCTTCTTCACCTCCTCCTTGGTTATATGTACCTCATCCAGCACTTGCTGGTGTGCCCCCCTGTTCTGATTTCTTGGAGTCCTACTGGCTTCCACTGTAAATACCTCTTTAAATCTTGTGTTGAGCTCCTGACATACCTCTCGGTCGTTTCTTGTGAATTCCCCATCACCCTTCCTCAGTCTGATTACCTGGTCCTTGACTGTTGTTTTCCTCCTGATGTGGCTGTACAACAGCTTTGGGTCAGTCTTTACTTTTGATGCTATGTCATTTTCATATTGTCTCTGAGCCTCCCTTCTTATCTGTGCATATTCGTTTCTGGCTCTTCGGCTGATTTCTTTATTTTCCTGAGTTCTCTGTCTTCTGTACCTTTTCCATTCTCTAGTACACCTAGTTTTTGCCTCCCTACACCTTTGGGTGAACCAAGGACTCGTTCTGTTCTTCCCATTATTTCTGTTTCCCTTGGGAACAAACCTCTCCTCTGCCTCCTTGCATTTTGTTGCTACATAGTCCATCATTTCTTGTACTGGTTTTCCTGTCAGTTCCCTCTCCCACTGAATGTCTTGAAGGAAGTTCCTCATGCCTGAGTAGTTCCCCCTTTTGTAGTTTGGTTTTTCCCAGCCTATTCCCAGCCTATTCTGTGTGTGTGTGTACTCTCCTAATTGTACTCACCTAATTGTGGTTGCAGGGGTCGAGTCATAGCTCCTGGCCCTGCCTCTTCACTGATCGCTGCTAGGTCCTCTCCCTCTCTGCTTCCTGAGCTTTGTCATACCTCTTCTTAAAACTATGTATGGTTCCTTCCTCCACTACTTCACTTGCTAGGCTATTCCACTTCCTGACGACTCTATGACTGAAGAAATACTTCCTAACGTCCCTGTGTCTCGTCTGAGTCTTCAGCTTCCAGTTGTGACCCCTTGTTTCTGTGTCCCCTCTCTGGAACATCCTATCTCTGTCCACCTTGTCTATTCCCCGCAGTATCTTGTATGTCGTTATCATGTCTCCCCAGACACTTCTGTCCTCCAGTGTCATCAGTCAGATTTCCCTCAACCTTTCCTCGTACGACATTCCCCTGAGCTCTGGGACTAGCCTTGTTGCAAACCTTTGTACTTTCTCTAACTTCTTGACGTTCTTGACCAGGTGTGGGTTCCAGACTGGTGCTGCATACTCCAGTATGGGCCTAACATACACAGGTATCGGAACGCTATTCTCAGGTTTGCCATGCGCCCATATGCTGCAGCAGTTATTTGGTTGTGTGCCTCCGGTGACGTGCTCGGTGTTATGGTCACCCCAAGGTTTTTCTCCCCGAGTGAGATCTGTAGTCTTTGTCCACCTAGCCTATAATCTGTCTGCGGTCTTCTTTGCCCCTCCCCAATCTTCATGACTTTGCATTTCAAATTTTCAAATTCAAATTCAAATTCAAAGTTTATTCTCTATAAGGATTACAATGCTGAGTTTACAGAATTTGGTTATTGTGTGGTTTACATGCAGTAAAATAATGATTACAGAGTGTACCACTAGAACACCTAGCATGGCTAGGCATTTCGGGCAGACTTAGTTTAATTCTTAATTTTAAAATATTACAAATTATGAGGTAAGTTGGTATTATGGCTAAGTGACTAAATACTAGTTTGTGAGTTTAGCAATGTGAATGCTTTTGTTTTGGCACAGTACATAGTTTCAGTATTGGAGTATCACAGGATTCATTATTTTAAGATTGAGATTAATATTTCTATTTATGGTCAAATGGGTGAGTGAGTGTAAGTGTGAACCACCAGGTGGTATTCGTGTAGTTAGTTGACGGGGTGTATCAGGGAGATAAGATGTTTTCTAATGGTAGTTTTGAAGGTGATGAATGAGTCTGCAGTTCTAGAGTTCTCAGGTAGGGTGTTCCAGATTTTAGGGCCTTTGACATACATTGAATTTTTGTAAAGGTTTAGTCGGACACGGGGAATGTCGTGGAGATGTTTGTGTCTGGTGTTATGCCTATGGGTTCTGTCACAACTATCATGAAAGCGTTTTAGGTCAAGGTTGATATTGGAGTTTAAGGTCCTGTAGATGTAGATTGCACAGTAGTAAGTGTGGATGTACTGAACAGGGAGTAAGTTTAGATCTATGAAGAGTGGGGGGGTGTGTTGCCAGGGATGGGATTTAGTGATTATTCTTACTGCAGCTTATTGTTGGGTTATTATTGGCTTTAGGTGTGTTGCTGCAGTTGATCCCCAAGCACAAATAGCATAGGTGAGGTATAGATAAATAAGTGAGTGGTATAGTGTGAGAAGGGCATTTTGCGGCACGTAGAATCGTATCTTGGAGAGGATCCCAACCGTTTTGGATACTTTTTTGGTTATGTGTTGGATATGGGTGCTGAAATTAAGGTTGTTGTCAAGGTATAGGCCTAGGAATTTGCCTTCATTATGTCTGGTAATTAGAGTGTTGTCGATCTTAATGTTAATTTGTGCATCTCCTGCTCTGCTACCAAACATAATATAGTAGGTTTTGTCAGTGTTAAGCGTAAGTTTATTGGGTGTCATCCAAGCCGATATTTTGATCAGCTCCTCGTTAAGAATGGTGTTGAGGGTGGCAAGATTAGGGTGAGAGATGACATAAGTCGTGTCGTCAGCAAAGAGAATGGGTTTCAGGTGTTGGGATACGTTTGGAAGATCATTGATGTATATGAGGAAGAGCAGGGGACCAAGGACACTTCCCTGCGGAACTCCAGTATCAAGTGGCTGTGTTGTTGATGCTGTGTCTTTAATGGTGACATACTGATACCTATTAGTAAGGTAAGATTTGAAATAAGCAAGCGCATGGCCTCTTATATCGTAATGGTCAAGTTTGTGGAGTAGGATGTCATGGTCTACTGTGTCAAAAGCTTTTCTTAGGTCAATAAAAATTCCTAGTGGATATTCCTTATTTTCCAATGCTGTGTAAAGCAGATCTAGCATTTTTATTATTGCATCATTAGTGCTTTTATTTTTCCTGAATCCAAATTGGCAGGGGTTGAGTATGTTTTTTGCAGTTATAAATGAATACAGTCTCCTGTGCACGAGTTTCTCGAAGATTTTGGATAGCAATGGTAAGTTTGATATTGGCCTATAGTTGTTTAAGTCTGTAGGGTCACCACCTTTATGTATTGGTGTAACCCTTGCCATCTTGAGTAGTTTCGGGAAGGTGCTAGTTTCTAGTGACTTGTTAAAAAGTAATGAAATAGCATGCGAAAGGACATGGGCCGCTCACTTGTTCAGTAATGGTGGGACATGAGACAGATTCCATGAGTTATTTTTAAGTGACTTTATAATCTCGGTGACTTCCGTGGGCTCAGTTGGTGCAAGATAGAAGGAATTTGGGAAATTCCCATCTAGGTTGTCCACGGCATGGGCATTGGTATGTGAGATTTTATTGGCGAAATTAGATCCTATGGTTGAGAAGAAGTCGTTTATCTTGTTAGCTGTGTCAGTGGGATGTAGTGGTGTTTCATTAGTTTTAGTTAGGACAATATTCTTGGTTTTTTTCAGTTTGTGGGTCCCCAGAATCTGAGGGAGTGTTTTCAAAGTCTTTTTGTATCTCTTCTAGTGTCTGTGAATCTACTGGAGTAGTATAGTTGTTTGGCTTTCTTTATTACTTTGGTGAGAAGTGATGAATAGTGTTTAAGAATATCTTTGTGTATTAAGCCCTGTCTTTATTGCTTTTCGTATTGGTGTTTCTTGTCAATGGATGTCAGAATGGTGCTGGTTAGCCATGGACAACCAAGCCGTTTGTTTGTGATCTGTTTCGTTTTTATAGGACAATGTTTGTTGTATAGTCTAAGTAATTTGTTAAGAAAAATGTCTATAGGCCAGTCAACAGTCTCTAGGTCTACTGTGAACTTCCTTATTGAGGCCTCGTCATGGAGTCTAAATGAGACTTTGTTGTATTCAAGTGGTCGTTTACTAATGTTTGTTAGGAGGAAGGTAGGGTAGTGGTCTGTAGTGCTATCTGTGATTATCCCTGATTTAAGGGGGGCTAGTATATTGGTCTATATGTGGTCTATTATGGTTGCACTTGTCTCAGTGAGCCTGGTTGGTTTAGTTATTGTTGGTATAAGAAGTGTGTTGTTCATATTGTTGACGAAATCAGTTACAGGCTGATCATCTAGTAAGCCAAGGTTGATGTTGAAGTCTCCAGCTAAGAGAAGGTGGTGCTTATTCATTTGTCTGTTTGTTATTAGTGACTTTAATTTCTCACTGAAATTTGGGATGTTTGTGTGAGGTATCCGGTAAATGGCACCGATTGTTATAGGTGTCTTAAGGTTTTTTACAGTAAAATTAGCAAAAATGTATTCCCCATATTCATCACTAAAGCAAGTGGTGCTAATACAAGATAATTGGTTAGAATAATAGATTGCAATACCACCCCCAACTTGGTTTGGTCTGCAGTTGTGAATTGCTGTGTATCCTGGTAGAGGGTAGATATCTATTGTGTCCTGCTTAAGCCAGGTCTCAGTAAGAATAATGCAGGAGAAATGTGTCTTTAGTGATTCAAATAGTGCCAGGAGGTCATCATAGTGTTTGCTTAAGGACCTGATGTTGTAGTTAAGTACTGGTAGACTTTTAGCATTGTTTAGGATAGTGCTGGCTTGTGATGCTGTGTAATAAAGGCAGTTACTTTCCAATAGGTTTTGATTGGGCGTCAGATTATGGAGGTTTAGATCAGCGTCAACGTGATCAATCATCTTCTAGGTTTAAATTATGGTTATTTATATCCTGAGTTGTGTGTTGCGTTCTAGTACTGATATCTGTAGTGGTGGGAAGTTTGGACAAGTATATAGCTAGAGTATTTTGGTCATATAGAGTATAGTCACTACTACACATAATGAAGTTGATGTTGTCTATGTGTTGTGCTGGAATGAACTAAAGTACAACTAGGTATAAACTAGTAATATAAAAATACAAATTAAAAATAGAACAAGACTCTCAATTGCATTTGCACTAAGGTCTTATATAAGTTGTTTACAAGAATTAGAGTATAACTAGATTTGAATTGACAGGATAAAATACACAAGTTAAGGTAGCAAAAGAATAATAAAAAAAATGATAAAAATAAAAATGGCAATGACTTGGTTATAATATGCTAGTAAGATGCTAGTAAAAATGGTCAATGAAAGAAGCTTATAATAAGTTTGATCAATGTAGTTTAAAGCAAAATTGGGCAATAATAGGGATTTTAGAATAGAATTGGGCAATTGAGTATTTCTTAAAGTGAGGTAGAATTATTGAGGACAAGTTATGGCTAGTTTATAATAAAATAAGATGGAACAGTGATTCGGTAAGTTGTAAAAAAGGAGATAGATTCTGTAGATATTAAACACAATTAAGACTATGAGGTAGAATGGTCGTTGAATACAACAATGACAATCAAAAGTAGTTGGGGTATTAGAATTTTAGGGGGGGGGGTGCAAATTTATGACAATATAACACTAACGGTGGACTGTGGGTATTATCTGCACATTACTCTGATTCTGTTAGTCCAGCCTCACTTAGGAATGTTTTAAGGTCATGTTCTGTAGAGATGAAGTATTTCTTCCCAGTGGGCTGTTTCCTAACTGCGATTTTTCCATCCCTCACAAAGCACTGGTGGATTTTTTGGGCACAGCGTAATTTTCTTAACCGATAAAGAAGGTTTTGTCTTGTTTTGGTAAGGCACTCATTGACGTAAACATCAGTTTTCATAGAAATAGATGTTTTTAGTAGGTTGTTTCTTTGTAGGCTAGTTTGGAATTTTAACAGCACTTTTTTTTTACTTGCTTGGTAGCCCATCAGTTTGCAATCCTTTAGGTCATCACTATGTATGTTAAGGCGAAGGTGGTCCTTGATAAGCTGTAGGGTGGTCTCCACAGGTCTCTTGGGTGACTGTGGCTGGGAGAGTTTGCTGTTAACTACAGCAGCGTCAGATAGCTGCTGTTGGTCATTATGGTCTTTGAAGTTGGTTATGACATTGGCAAGTTGTTGGTCCACTCTTGATCTTTCCTCTATAATGTTGGTAGTAAGTAGGGTGACTTGGTCTTTTAGAGTGTTGATGGTGTCTAGGGACTGGGTGTGGGTGTTGCTTTGTTGTTCCAGAGTGTCTAGTTTATGTTCAAGAGCAGTGATCTTGTTGAGGTAATCTGCATTGCTAGCTTTCAGTTCCTGCATTTCTTGAGTTAGTTTGGCGATCGTTTGGTTCTGAATCGTAAGGAGTTTAGCTATTTCTGGGTCGGTGATCTTCTTGGCATCAAATACTGGGAAGGAGTTATCTTGGACTGTGGCGGCGGCCATATTTGTTGTTGTCTGTCGTGTGTTGTGGTGGTGCTGGTGGGTGATGAGGGTTGTGTCCTGGCTGGCAGTACCAAAAGTTTTCCTCGTGTTATTACTACTCTCACCATTGATGTTAGGAGTCCTTAGCTGGTTACTGGATCTTCTTTTATTGCTCTGACCCTTGTCCATTGGCTGTGGCTTCGGGTGAATAGTAGGCGATGGGTGATGGGTGAATGTTGTGGAGTATCACTTCAGTGGCAGCGGGGTAGGAGGTGGTAGTACAAGTCCTATTAATTGGTAATTTGCGATCTTTTTGGTGATTTCTGCAGTTGATTTATATCATTCTGGGTATCCACACATGTTAGTGTTATGTGGGTCTTGATTAGGTCATCACTGGGCTGCTGGGAACCTCAGGTAGAAGTAAAAATAGAGAACAAGGTTCCTGTTGCCGCTGCCGCTGCCGCTAAACACCCTATCAGGATTGAATTCGAGAAGCCAGTTTCTGAACCACATGTCCAGCCTGTCCAGATCTCTTTGCAGTCCTGCCTCATCCTCATCCGATTTAATTCTTCTCATCAACTTCACATCATCTGCGAATAGGGACACTTCAGAGTCTATTCCTTCTATCATGTCGTTCGCATATATCAAAAATAGCACTGGTCCTAGAACTGACCCCTGTGGGATCCCGCTCGTCACAGGCGCCCACTGTGATACCTCTTCACGTACCATGACTCGTTGTTGCCTCCCTGTCAGGTATTCCCTGATCCATTGCAGTGCCCTCCCTGTTATATGCGCCTGATCCTCCAGCTTCTGCACTAATCTCTTGTGGGGAACTGTGTCAAAGGCCTTCCTGCAGTCTAGGAAAACGCAATCAACCCACCCCTCTCTCTCGTGTCTTACTTCTGTTACCTTGTCATAAAACTCCAGGAGGTTTGTGACACAGGATTTGCCTTCCATGAACCCATGCTGGTTTTCATTTATAATCTTGTTCCGTTCCAGGTGTTCGACCACTCTCCTCCTGATAATCTTCTCCATGACTTTGCACGCAATACATGTCAGAGACACAGGTCTGTAGTTTAGTGCCTCATTTCTGTTTCCTTTCTTAAATATGGGGACTACATTTGCTGTCTTCCATTTCTCAGGTAGTTGCACAGTTTCAAGGGATGTGTTGAAGATTGTGGTTAGGGGCACGCACAGCATCTCTGCTCCTTCTCTATGGACCCATGGGGAGATGTCCGGTCCCATCGCCTTTGAGGTATCAAGGTCACTTAGCAGCTTCTGCACCTCCTCCTCGGTTGTTCGTATGTCATCCAACACTTGTTGGTATATTCCCTCTTGATGTTCCCTTCTGTGCTGTCTTACCACAGCCCTTCCTGTCTCTACTGTAAAAACTTCCTTAAATCTCCTGTTTAGCTCCTCACATACTTCCTGATCATTTCTTGTGAATTCTCCACCTTCTGTCCTCAATCTGATCACCTGGTCTTTGACTGTTGTCTTCTTCCTGATGTGGCTATACAACAGTTTTGTGTCAGTCTTGATTTTCGATGCTATGTCATTTTCATACTGTCGCTGGGCCTCCCTCCTTACCTGTGCATACTCGTTCCTGGCTCTGTGTGTGTGTGTGTGTGTGTGTGTGTGTGTGTGTGTGTGTGTGTGTGTGTGTGTGTGTGTGTGTGTGTGTGTGTGTGTGTAGCCCCTGTCAATCGCAAGGTAGCGTTTTAAATATAATATTTTTAAGAACATGTGTAACATTAAAACTTCCAAAGTATCGGCTGTTGTCAACAGTTTTTTACACGATACCGACTCCATTACAATACCGTAAAAATGGGGGATAACCCTCAATACCGACACTTTGCATATAGTGAAGACTTACAGGAGGATTGACCTAGTGACAGGAACAGGGTACAGTAGGACAGTATGGACGATGATTTGTAGACAATAGGAGATTCGGGAATGTCGTGGGGATGGGGGGGGGGGAAGTTGACGGAAAAACATTGAAGATTAAGACACATGTACAACAGTTGAGTATCTTTATTGTTGAAATGTTTCGCCTATACAGTAGGCTTCTTTAGTTAAATAAAGAGGGAGCAGGTGTAGTAGTGAAATAAAGATGATGTAATCAGTCCATCAACCTTGGAAAAAAAGTATTGGAGGT